>NC_056751.1:44629982-44669982 GCF_019279795.1 Protopterus annectens | reverse complement strand
AAGTAATCCACTTCTCCACAAAACTAGCAGTCTTTCAGTTGGTCATGACAAAAAATAAATAAAAAAAAAAACAGTCCCAATGTAGCTCTTTGCCATAAGACTATTTAGTAATATTTCATAAACCTCTGTTAAATGAATTTGTAACAGTACCATTCTCTTTGTTTTAATCCCAGACATTTCTATTCTACAAGCCATCCATGGGGATACCTGTGGCAATTTGACAAACTTTAGCTTCACTGTTAAACAGAATATCAAAAATGTTAGTTATCTAAATTAATAATGGCTCACATTTGCACAGCTACCTCTCCTAACGGCTGTAAATCACATACCACAAAAGAGGGGCCACAACTGACCCTGGTAACTATCGCCCCATAAGCCTGACTAGCCCGGTCTGCAAGGCTATGGAGTGCATCATCATGGAACTCATTAACAGAGACATTGGGAACCTCCAAACACTTGACCCGACCCAGTTCGGCTTTGTTAAAGGCAGATCATGCCTACTAAACCTGGTTGACTTCTTCAAGACAGTCACCAAGGCCATAGACGAGGGAAAGGTGGTTCACACAGCCTACCTTGATCTTGCCAAGGCATTTGACACCATTCCTCACTCGAGTATTATAGAAAATCTCACCAGGCTGAACATAAACCCCTACGTCACAGGATGGGTTGCCAACTGGCTTACAGACAGAAGTCACACGGTAAGAATAGCGGGCTCCAGGTCTGACTCTAAACCAGTCACAAGTGGTGTCCCGCAAGGCTCAGTTCTGGAACCCCTACTGTTCAGCATATATTTCTCAGATGTACAGGCAAACACAGGAGGACTATGGCTAACCAAGTCCGCTGATGACTGCAAACTGGGAGCCATAACTGACTCTCCAGCTGACACGGACATCCTTCAAAAAGGCCTTACTGAGACAAACACCTGGTGTCAAAGTCATGGCCTCAAGCTAAATGCCAAAAAATGCACAGTCATCCCGTTTGGGAAAAACAAAACACCCACGAATTACCACATAGGCGGCAGCCCCCTTAATACAGAAGAGGTAATAAGAGATCTGGGGACTCAGGCAGATAGTAATCTCTCCTTTGACAATCATATTGCCAAAGTAGTTAGGAAATCCTTCTATGTGGCCCATCTAATTACTAAGGGATTCGCATCTAGAAATAAAGAGGGTATAGTGCCCCTCTACTCATCACTCATCAGACCCATCATAGCGTACAATGCCCCATTTGGGATGTACCTCACAAGACACTTCCAACAGCTTGAAAGGCCACAAAAACACCTCTCCAAGAGGATTACTGGCCTCAAACATATGTCCTATGCAGCCCAACTGAAAAAACTCCGGCTGTACTCAGTGGCATATCGCTTAATCAGAGGTGATCTCTGCCTGACTTACAAAGCCATGTCCAACTCAGAATTGATGGACATGCTCCACCTAAAGAAATCCACGTCAGTGCGAGCTACACACTCTAATGAGCTAAATCTCACCACAACAATAAATAGAACATGCTGGAGGGATAGATTCCTGTCACAGAGACTCCCCATGCTTTGGAACAAAATTCCTAACTACATTAGGCAGAGCCCCTCACTAACACTCTTCAAGAGAAGCCTTGACGAGTGGATGGGTAACAGAAAATACACCCCTGGGATCACTTCATTGGCTCTGCTTGACAGAGGCTCAGTTAATTAATCAATGGGGCGGTGAAAGCCGATACACTCTGGCTAGGCTTGTAATTGCCCTCGGGCAGCTAGCCTAGTACCTACCTATGAACCTATGAACCCACAAATTATGTCTTTCTAGAAAGGTTTTGCCCAAGAAGTAAAATCATAGTGAATGGTTTACATTAAATTTCATCTATATAACTGTTTATCTTTACTGTTAGTTGTAACATGTGCTGTTTTATGTAATGTGCCCAGGTCATAACTGAAAAGGGTGAGTCGACCAGCTCACTTACCCCTTTAACAAATTCTAAATAAATAAATAAATCAATGTTTTGTTGATTCCATGGGAATGGAATTCTCCTGTCCTTGTCAAACTGCAACTGTAAAGGTTATGTTTGCAATACTTTTTTTACTGACTGTTCGTTTGAGACGCTACCATATATGCTTTCCATCCCTCTTTGTCAGCAGAACCATTTACTTCCTAAGCATGCAAATCATTTGACTATTGTAATCCAGTCTGGTTTGCTTCTACTTTCTCAATGTTCATTTTTGACAATACATTTCTCATAGACTCTTCATCTGTCCTTAAATTGTGTTAGCTGCAAATCCCTAGATTGAATCTCATAATCCAAAGCTGCTTACTTTTACCAGTAATCCATTCAGCATGAATGAAATGCTGATTGTTGCTATAAACGGGTCTACTTCAGAAAAATGACAAATCAAAAGACTGAAAATTCAAAATACTGAACACATTTTAAAGCAGGGGTCAAGCTCCCCTGCACCCTTCATGTTGGGGGCTGTACCCCCCACACTGCCTGTTAACTGTATGTACCAACTCCAAGATCGCACAACAGTGGAGAAGGGGAAAATTCTATCATTCATTATTTGGAATTTTCAGTCTTTTGGTTTTTCAGTCTTCTGAAGTAGACCCCTATAAATATAGTCTCCATCATGTTAGGTCTCTTCTCTAAGTATGAACCACATAGAGAAGAGTAGGGGATACTTATCTGGTACCCAGGCCAAATTTCCCCTAGTTAGTGTGACTACCTCCTCAGGTCTGGCCTTAAAATAGGTCATAGTCTTATCAGCTAACCGGTTAATAATTAGGCATAAATATACAACAAAATCAAAATATGCCAGTGTTAGAATACAAATAGCATGCCGATAAGTGTTGCTTTGACTACAGAATTAGTTACTTGTTAAATTCTTTTATAATGTTTATATTTTTGATCTAAGCTATTTCCTCCAACAACAACATATTCTGTACAAGCTATCAAAACTCTGGTAGAGGAGAAATTTTATATCAAAAATAAAAAAAAAAACATTAAATTCACTAATAATAAAACAAAATAAAAAAAAATAACATTTGTTAAGTTTAATAATACAGACAGGTTGGCTTTATTGGGGAATAATGACAATGAGAGCCCAGAACCTAGTGTCTTTATATTTGGTACAACGGTCCTCAGGAGTTTAACATATGTAACCCCTTTGTCCCTGTTCTTTGTCAGGAAGTTGCATTTTTTTATTGCTGCTTGTTGTTAATAAAGAAAGCTGTAACTAAAATACTTTGAATTAGTCTCATAAAACGTTTGGTTAATTATGCTGGTGTGATTATCTACAAAGTTTCCTGTTACTGTGCTTCCAAATGCAATAAAGTAGCTGGAAATTAAATATTAGTGACAGTTTATTTTCTTCATTTTCTGCCACTGCATTTAAAACAGATTGAAAGGCTCACCGTTATACAAACATGCATTGCCTGGCTTTTTATGACATCACTGTGTATTTATGTTTTTGGTGGTTTTCATGTCCTGTCTCTCAACAGGGCAGACACCTGTGTTTTGGACTAAATGCTCTGGAAATGCTGCATTTTCTTTCAGTTTATCATTAACATAGCTAAGGAATGCTTTCAAAATCCCATACAACATTTTGAGGAATAGACCATCGTATACTCATCCTTATGTTATATACTTCAGGAGCCTACCTGCTAGCTCACTAAAGGAAATGACTGTACCCCAAAGGTGTAACTTTTTTTAATTTTTTACATTCGTTAATGAGGTAACCACAATGGGCAAAACTGTCCCTTTCCAGGACAGCCTTGTCTGTGGCTTGCTGACAGTAACACAATAGACAAATGAAGGTAAAAGGGAACAAACCTTGTAACTTGGGTACAAGAAGCAGCTCACTAATAGTCTGGTGTCTAAATCCACTGTGCTAACTACCAGACATCAACCGTGGTAACTGCCAATCTACACTTATTAAACCACATTGCTGCAGCACTTAACGTGGCAGGAAATTACATTACTTGAGGAATAAGTACTATTTTTTCTGGTACTGCAGCAACACTGTAAATATATAGTTTTGATATGGAGCATGAGGGTATACCCAGCTGTGAAACACTTCAAAATCCAGCGTATTTAACTGTTATTTATTTATTTATTTATTTAACATTTGTTGACCGGGAAAGTCCGACTAGGTTCTACAGAGCCTGTTTTCAGTGGAGGCCTGGGGAGAAATGCTCCAGATGCATGTCTTTGGAATGTGGGAGGAAACCGGAGTACCCGGAGGAAACGCACGTGAACACAGGGAGAACATGCAAACTCCACACAGAAGGTACCCAAGCCAAAAATCGAACCGGAGAACCTCTTGCTGTGAGGCGACAACGTTAACCGCTGCACCACTGCGTCGTCCAACTCTTGCTGAAAATGTCATTTCACTGCATTCACTCTGTGCTATGTCTCTGAGCTTCTTCTGTTTAACAAGCTCAGAATTGATTGCTCCTAGCAGCTGACATTTAATCTGGCTGCATAGTAAGTGCCATGAGGAATGAGTGTCTGCCATCAGCTGCATAAGATAATGTCTGCCATCAGCTGCACAGTAAGTGCCATGAGACGAGTATCTGCCATCAGCTATATAGTAATTGTCATGAGACAATGAGAGTCTGCCATCAGCTGTATGGTAAGTGCCATGAGACAATCAGTGTCTGCCATCAGCTGTTTAGTAAGTGCCATGAGACAATAAGTGAATAACATCAGCTGTATAGTAAGTGCAATGAGACAATGAGCATCTGCCATCAGCTATATAGTAAGTACCATAAGACAATGAATGTCTGCCATTAGTTGGATAGAAAGTGCCATGAGACAATGAGTGTCTGCCACCAGCTGTGCCATGAGACAATGAGTGTCTGCCATCAGTTGTATAGTAAGTGCCATGAGACAATGAGCATCTGCCATCAGCTATATAGTAAGTACCATAAGACAATGAATGTCTGCCATTAGTTGGATAGAAAGTGCCATGAGACAATGAGTGTCTACCACCAGCTGTGCCATGAGACAATGAGTGTCTGCCATCAGTTGTATAGTAAGTGCCATGAGACAATGAGTGTCTGCCATCAGCTGTATAATAAGTTCCAAGAGACAATGAGTGTCTGCCATCAGTTGTATAGTAAGTGCCATGAGACAATGAGTGTCTGCATCAGCTGTATAGTAAGTGCCATGAGACAATGAGTGTCTGCCATCTGTATAGTAAGTGCCATTAGATGACAAGTGTCTGCCATCAGCTGTATAGTAAGTGCCATGAGACAATGAGTGTCTGCCATCAGCTGTATAGTAAGTTCCATGAGACACTGAGTGTCTGCCATCAGTTGTATAGTAAGTGCCATGAGGCAATGAGTGTCTGCATCAGCTGTATAGTAAGTTCCATGAGACAATGAGTGTCTGCCATCAGCTGGATAGTAAGTGCCATGAGACAATGTCTGCCATCAGCTGTATAGTAAGTGCCATGAGACAACGAGTGTCTGCCATTAGCTGTATTCTAAGTGCTATGAGAGAGCGATTGTTTGCCATCTTTTGTTGTGACACACACAAAAAGAAATCTTTGGTCTCATGCATGATTATAGCAATATGCAGAAGCACAAGGCCTGCATGAGGTGAGGAATTGTTAATAAATCCTACTTTAATCATCCTGAATGGTATACACGTAAATTATGTTTCATCCTACTGAACATCCTGATGCCATTTTAAGTTGTGTGTGCTGTTATTCCTTGATTACAAACATCACTCTGAATGCTATCTTGTGAGACCACCTTGAATGGATATGTTGCATCTTCATTGATAATGTTATTCTTACCTTACCCTCCGCTGCATCCTATGTTCTTCTGGGTGCAGCCACTATGCACTAGTTTTAGCCTCTAATTTTATCCTCTGAACTATCTGTCCTGAGGCAGAATTACCTGTTTAAACCCTGCCATATGGTGACCAGATGTCATTTCACTTATTCATATCCCTTTGAAATGATGTTAGTGAATGCCGGGTTCTCTGTTTTTTCTATATTCAATCTGCCTGTTTGGTGTGCCTGTACAACTTTAGCTGTTCTAGAAGTATTAATTGATATTACTCATCATTTCTGCAATTTTATTTTCTTTGTTTACTAGCTTACACTTTATTTCCCTTTTTGTTACTGTAAATGTATAACCAAAGTGGTCTCCTACTCAGCACAACAGTCCTTTGTTCAATGTTTATTAGGAATTGTTGTGAACTACTGCATGCTGTCAGCATAAGGCTAATTATCATTTTTTTTATTACAGGCTTTGCCCATTTTGTAATTCCTGATATAATAACCTATTATCTTTCAAACCTTCTGCTGTTTATTTTCTTTAGTAACCAGTCTCTTCTGTGTTGTTCTTTCCTCAGTTTGTTAGTAATTTTAATACTGGTACTACCATCTAACTACGCTGTTGTTAGTGATTTATGACATTTCATCAGGTTTATTTTTAACGGTTTCCCAGACCTCTGCTATAGTATCTAGATAAATTAATGAGAATGTTAATAATAATGGCTATGTTTAAATCTCTAGCTAGAATACATGGATTTAAGGAAATACATATCATAAAGTCGGTCATAAACTCTAATGCTTAGATGGCAAAAATAAATCAGCTGGGAATCCTATATGACATCAAACATACATGCACAGAGATTCCTGGATTTTGTAAACACAAAATCCCTGGATCAGATAGTCAATACACACCAGCCATGGTTGCAACCATACTGGATCTAGTCCTCACTAATATGGGAGAGTGCTGCACACCCCCTACTGTAATGCCTTCCCTGGTAAGGTCTGACCACAAAATGGTCTCCTCTGAAGTAAAAATAAATATCTGGTCCCCCAGCTAAACTGTTCTAACTGTGCTAACTGTTCAGGAACTATTCTAAGGCTAATCTCCTGCTATTAAGTGAGAACCTGGCAACATTTCAAGCCCCTGTAAACCTAGAGAACACTTCTGCCTATGCAGAACTGTTCACAAAAACCCTGTACAAGCATGTTAATACCTGTATAGAGGCAGCTGTACCCACCAGGAAGAAGTACAGAACTAACTCAAAAAACAAGCCACCCTGGTGTAATCACAAAATCAATCGGTTGTATAACAGGAGGAAGACAATCATGGCAAAAATTAGGAGAAAAGACCCAGAAGGATAAAAGCACTCTCATTACACTAAACAAATAACTAAGAGGACAAATAACGTATACCAAATCCAAATTTGAGGTAAGTTCGGCCTAGCTGTTTCCGCAACCTCAAAGGCAATACACAATTGTGTGCCAAGCTCATTGTAAATGGAGTCACTTATACTGAACCAGAAGATATAGCAAACCTCCTGGCTGATAAATTCAGCTCCAGCTTTACCCCTCTCTTCCCCTCAACCTCCACTCAGAAAATATCATCAAATATAACTCCCTCTACTATCACTAGGGAACAGGTTCTTAATGCTCTCTCTAAGACCAAGAACACTGCATCAAAGGGCCCAGACACTGTCCCTGGATGCCTTCTAAAATTGCATGAAACATGACCTATCAGGACCTCTGGAATTACTATTTAACTGTAGCCTCCAAACAGGCTTCATGCCACATGAATGGAGAACAGCAACAGTTAACCCTCTGCACAACGGTGGGCCATCTACACACCCTGGAAACTACAGACCCGTACGTCTCACTTATCTTATAAAGCTATGGAAAGAATTATCATGGAGATGATCAATAGTGATACAGTAAACCTCTAGACACTGGACTCAACCCAGTTTGGTTTCGTAAAGGGCAGATCATGCCTACTCAACCTGGTGGACTTCTTTGAGAAGGTTACCAAAGCAATGGATGAGGGCAAAATCGTTCACACTGCCTGCCTTGACATGGCCAAGGCATTTGACATAATACCCCACTGGGGCATTGTTGACAAACTCAAGAGGTTAGGTACAAACCCTTATGTCACTCAGTGGATAGACAATTGTCTCAGAGACAGGACCCAGGAAGTTAGAATTGGGAAGTCCACCTCTGCAAAGAGGCCAGTCACAAGTGGAGTCCCTCAGGGATCAATCCTTAGACTGCTCCTTTTTGGCATTTACTTCTCAGACGTCAAGGCCAATGTTAGTGGTCTTTGGCTGACTAAATTTGCAGATAATTGCAAATTAGAAGCTGTCATTGAATCTCACACTAACACAAATTTTCTCCAGGAGGGGCTGACACAGACAAACAACTGGTGTCAGAGTCATGGACTAAAACTAAATGCCAAGAAATGCATATTAGTATCCTTTGGGAAGTCATCCATCCCTGGTAACTATTATATTGACAACACACCCCTTAGGGTTGACCCAGTAGTCAGGGACCTAGGGACACACATAGATAGTAATCTAGCCTTTGATCATCACGTGTCTACAGTACTGAGGAAATCATTCTATGCTGCGCAACTTATAAACTAAGGTATGGCATCTTAGTCCAAGGAAGTCATTGTTCCAATGTATCAGCATTCATCAGACCTATCACTGAGTACAATGCCCCCTTCAGTATGTATCTAACCAGGAATATCTAAGAACTAGAATGTCCACAGAGGTTCCTTACTAAAAGAATACAGACATAAGTAATATGCCCTATGAAGACCGCCTCAAGGCCCTATCCATGTATTCTGTCTCCTCATGCTTTTGATGGGAGATCTTTGCTTGCCATATAGGGCACTGTCAGACCCCACTGTGATGCACCTCCTGCATATCCACAAAACAAAAAGTACCAGACTTACCCATTCTAAAGACATAAACCTTGCCTGTGATATAAATAGGACCTGCAGGAGAGGTAGGTATGTATCCCAGAGACTACCCTGTCTATGGAACAGGATCCCCATCCATGTGAAGCAGAGTTCATCCCTAATCCAATTCAAGTACAACTTGACAATTGGATTGAAAACCAGAAATTCATCCCTGGTTTAGCACCTATGTCTCTGATTCAAACAGGCAACCTGTCAATGGTTCATTTCCCAGGCCCATGCTTACACTTATCAAGGGTATCAGAACTCATCAGAGATTTAGGATGTATGGCTAGGCTTAAAAAGGCCCTTGTGGTCATTAGCCTAGTAAACACCTATGAACCTATAAACCTATGAACAGCTTGTTTGCCGCATGTGATTTTTGGTAACTTTGATGTTCATTTTGAGTGATGAATGTAATTTCTAAATCATTCACAGAGATATTACCCTATTACTTGTGTTCCTTCTATAATTTTCAAACAAAAGGGTAAAAAGGTTAAAACCACCAGTAAAAACTGCAAGAAAAGCCCATCCAAACTAGAGTTTTCATTTGTGATACCTTAAACCTCCTACAATGGAGGCCCATTACATATATGCAAATGACCCCTTAAGGTCATCAAGTATTTCAGCTACAATGGGCATTCGGCAGCTTCCACTGTGAAAGTTGGTACACAGCTGAAAAATATCTTGTCTGTGTCCCAATCTCTGACTACTAGAAGGATACTGCAATAGAAATTGCATTGGTGTTCATATTTTGGACACAACTACTTTAAAATTGCTTTAGTGTGGCAGCAACAACTGAGTAACTGCAGTAACTACAGTTAATTTTGGTACTTCTTTGAACAATATGATAATTAGGCTTTCTGAGCAGAACCAGTAGTGAAGTATCATGTACGACTATATGTGTCCATCCATTGGTTGAAGGTAAGTTTACTAAACAATGGGCCTGCAATGATGTTAAGTTTCTCCAAAATGTTTGGACTCCGCAACATATCATAGTGCATTGTTGCTTAATGTAAAAAGATGAGCATTACCATGTATTCTTCTCCTAATCATCTGTCTTCACTGAGGCTTTGAGAGCAACATACTATGTGATTATCTGTCTTCCTTTTTCATACCTGTATGTTGTATGATTATATAGGTTAGAAATGAAACATTATAGCAATTGTTCTAGCATTACATTTCTCCAGTTACATAACAAAGATGGGGTAGAAACCAATGACTGAAGCAGACCTTTTGTTTATTTGGTTATCTATATGTTTATTTATTTCATATTGATTTATTTAACAAATAAGTGAACTGCACCACTTAGCTTGTCAATCACAACCTAGTTATATTAGCAACAAAATCACATGATAAATTAAGGGAAAAAAAACAACAGAAGTAACAGTTCAATACATAGAATATCAAATGAATAACAGTATTAAGGCAACTGATTTCAACATGTTATTTGCTGTTGTATGAAGATACACACATGTTAACAAAATGTCAGTTGAAAGATATCATATGAGCTCAGCAGAGCACCAAATACTGAAGATGGAGTATTGATACTCAGTTAGTTACTTCAGCCAGTACTGCTGTAGGACTATTAGTGGCTATTGAAGATGGAGTACTGATACTCAATTAGTTACTTCAGGCAGTACAGCTGTAGGACTACCATAAGCTAGCTGGCTTCAGTAGGCAGGTAACTGTTTAATTGGGATTAGGAAGGATAGTCCAGAGTACTGTCTCTTTAACAAAATGGTGAATAACAAAGAGTGAAACTACAAGTTTTCAGCCCACAATTAACTGAACATAAATAACGTAGCTGGTTTACTGGGAAAATAATAACCAACAACAAACGTACCTTTCCTGACTTGGACTTGGGGGAATACAAATATCTGCATATCAGAAAAATGAAACAATACTGATTTCTTTGAAATCTAATCATATCCAGGCTCTCAGAAATGGAATCCACTCCTGTCACAGTACTGGAAACCCAAGACATTTGCACAAATTTAAAAAAAAGGAACTTAATATTTTGTGTTAAGTTCTGGTCTTACAACAAAATGCAACTTGGCAGGAAAATGTTACATTTGGTAAGTCATCATTATATACCATTGTAGTGCATGGAGCATAAGTCATCATTATATACCATTGTAGTGCATGGAGCATAAGTCATCATTATATACCATTGTAGTGCATGGAGCATAAGTCATCATTATATACCATTGTAGTGCATGGAGCATAAGTCATCATTATATACCATTGTAGTGCATGGAGCATAAGTCATCATTATATACCACTGTAGTGCATGGAGCATAAGTCATCATTATATACCATTGTAGTGCATGGAGCATAAGTCATCATTATATACCACTGTAGTGCATGGAGCATAAGTCATCATTATATACCATTGTAGTGCATGGAGCATAAGTCATCATTATATACCATTGTAGTGCATGGAGCATAAGTCATCATTATATACCATTGTAGTGCATGGAGCAGCACGACTATGCTCTGAAATCAGGAAAAAGGTACATTCGTTAAATGTGCCCCTATGACAAGATTCAATCTTAGCTGTACTTAGGGGTGCTTCATAAAATCATGTCAATGGGGTTCTTCTACAAGTGCTTACATGCTAGCATCTCTTGGTGCATCTGTTTGCTGCCACCTAGTCAGAAAAGCAAGTGATCTGACTCTGAGTTCTCAACCTGACTTCTCAGTCCCATACCCTAGACCTGCACAACTCATTCTAAGTCTAAAGTCCTCAATCACTCCCTAAACATAAAACACTAACTCTATCCCTAAACCTAAATTCCCAGATCACTCCCTGGCCCTAAACTCCAATCGCTCTTCCTAAACCTGAAACTCCAACTCCTCACCTTAAACTTAAATTCCCCAATCAATTCCTAACCACAAAACTTCCTTCCCACTCTCTAAACATAAAACTCCATCCTCCGTCACTAAATCTAAACTTCCCAATCTCTCCCTAAGTACTAAAAGAAAAATCTAGCCATAAAAAAGCCAAAACATGCATGTCCACAGCTAGTGGAGTTTAAAGAGTCTTTGGCATTCAGAACTGCCATATAGCTGAAACACTTGATGTTCTTAAGGAGTAATTTGCATATATCCCATGTTACCTCTAATGCAAGAGGTTTTAAGGAATCACACAGTGGAAAGTCTACCTTGGCTAGATTTTACTTTTAGTTTTTACTGACTGTTTTGTCTGTGTGACCTTGTTGCTCTTTGTTTTAGTTCAGTCCCTCCCTAAATGGAAAACTCCATTCCTGTTCCCTAATACTAAAACTCTCTTCTCACTCCCTATAAGTAAAATCCCCTTCCTGCTCCCTAATCCTAACCCCCATGGCACTCACTTCCCCACAGCTGCTTGTCTGAACTCATACTCAACTTTGAGCCTGAGTAGTACCCTAGCCAAACTACAAGGCATCTGTCCCTGACTTCGAGAAAGGGTTTTTTGAGCTTATGGGACTTGAACATCTGTAGGGAACCCTTGTTAAGGACACCCAAGTACTGTTAAGAATGGTTCTTTTGCTACCAACTAAAAATAGGTATGCCAGTTGGGAAAGAACAATGGCAGATTGAAAAACAGCTTTTAAAAGCTGTTATAACTTCACTCTAACACACTTGGCAAAATGAGGAGCTTAACCAGCTTTTTAAAGCTGTTCTTTCTACAGACGGACACTGTTTCTTTCTGCTGTGATTCCTCAAGTGTCCCTAATTTTTCAGAATGTTCCTGATTTCCTTTCATATTTTTGCTTTGTCTATCATACAGTTTTTGAATTTTCTGGTAACTGATTTAGGATTACAGTCAGTCAATAATTCCAGAAATTAGAGTTTTGTATTTCTTATTGTTCAGAAAATATATGTTGGTGCAAAATTTGTTGTTCTAATAACTTTTTAAACAAATTAGAACAATATTTAAAAACTGCTTCTGATTTTGATCCTTTCTTCCCCTATTAATTTAGGATTTGTCTAGAATCCTTAATGAAGTTGAAAGGTATGCTGCTGTCTTTTTGACAGTGCTCAGTGCTTCATTATCTTTCAAAGCTAGTAGAATATTTTACGAGCCCACTCCTTCTCTTTTTCCTTGTAAACGGTAATACATCGAGCAGATGAATATCTGTGCATGACAAAGAGTTATGATTGTATCTCTAATCATAACCAATTATTATGTGTGCTCAACATGGATGCCAAGATGCTCCTCTGGAGCTTCAGTCTCAAGGTGATTTTTTATGGCATCCATGTCTCAAAAAGAGATATAATCCTCTATGTTTCAGTACTTCCATTATGAAGTATTATGTGACTCTCCAGAAGTATGTGTAAAATGCAATATAGAATACAGAAATCTTTTTTTTTCTCTAAGGTAGGACAATTAGAATTTAAAGCAAAAGTTTCATTGGTTAAATAATATTTTGTGATAACATAATGAACCAAGTTCTTTGTGTACGTATCCTGATCCTAAACCACAACAAATACTGAAAGACTAATATATTAGCTCTATCCCAAATGGCTTTGTTACTTTTACACAGAAAAAATGTGTCTATGCCTTAAAATGAAAAACATTACCGTCATTTAGGAAGTAAGGCTAAGCCAGTGTAATGAAACTAATTACAAAAAATGAACTCAAAGATATTTTGTTTACTGTATAATAAGACATATTTAAAATAAGAATGCAGTCATATAGCATGTTATCATTAGAACTTGTGAAAAGTGAACACTAAGAAAATGCATAAGGCAAACTTTTTTCAGGGGAAACCTAGTGAGAAGCAGTGCTAAATAAAGTTTGTTTACAGCTGATGTGCTATGCTGCTATACTGTCCAGCCAGCCAAATCAAAATCTGTGTGAACCTACCATTTTCCTGTGGCTTATCATGTTTCTTTATAAATGTCTACAATTTTATGCTTTCTGAATTATATGCCCATAGCTCACATTAAGCAGCACCAAAATAATTAATCAAGAATTTCTTTGTAGTAATAGTTCTTCACTTTGCAAGTGCCAGTCATTTTACATTTGTAACTTATTTTTATTTTACTTATTGCTAAGTAGGTGAAAACTATTCCTTGGTACAAGTACCTCTTTTCAGAATTTTCCCATTGATACTTTCTGATTACATACTTAGAGTCCTACAGTAGGAGAAGAGATACTAAATGAATCATACTGAGGATGAAACCGGTTGGTGCATAATAGACTTGATTCTCAGACATTTTGCTATTATAATGAATATATACAACCTGCATTTATACACAATCTAAAATGTGTATGAAAAAAGAAGTTATGTCTTACCATAACATTCCATCTGTACTGTCGATCTTTACTAACCCTTGACTGTGGGCTTGATTCCAAGCCTCAGAACTGACTTGGCTGGTATTCCACCTCGAGCCTCCCAAAAATCTTGAGCTAGGCTCTACCTATAATGCTTTTCACCAAATTACCTCAGAGCGAGTTTGCTTACAATAGTGACAGACAAGAAATAATAGACAGGAGACCATATATGCATCCCTATTATGAAGCCAGTCTTTGGGAACATTTGGTCCAACAACAGTTCTAAGTTGGGGGAAGGAGGGAAGGAATGTCAAGGATTAGTGAAGATTGGCAACACAGATGGAACATTATGATAAGACATAACTTCCTTATCTGATGTTGATCTTCAAATAGTCCTTGACTGTGGGACAGAGTCTCTAGCTACCTGAATTTTGGGAGGTCTCATAGAAGAATATTCCTGAGCAACATCGTGCCAAATGACACATGTTCCCTAGAGACCTGGCCCAATCTATAATGAGTAATAAAGGTATGAGGAGATGCCCATGTAACTGCTGCAGAAATATCATCTAAGGAATCTCTGGCATGAAAAACTGCAGAATTTGCTACAGCTCTCATTGAATGAGCTTTCACAGGACATGGTAGGTGAAGTCCCTTTTTGTTGTAAACAAAGGGGAAACAGTCCTTAAGCCATTTAGCCAAGGTAACCTTAGATACCGGATTACCTAAAGACAGTGCAGAAAAAGCAATGAACAGTTGGTCAGATTTTCTGATGTCCTTTGTTCTGTGAAGGTAAAAACATAATTGCCTGTGTACATCTAGTAAGTGCAGACAGTACTCTCCCTTGATGGAAAAATTAGGAAAAAAGACTGTGAGATGTAAGGTTTGATTGATATTTGAATCTGAAACAACCTTTGGTAAAAAGGAAGGATTTGTCCTGAGGGAGACACTGTCTTTATGAAATATCAAATACGGGGTTTTGCAGGACAAGGCTTGAATTTCCGATATTCTCCTGGCTGAAGTGATAGCTAACAAAAATAATTTTTTTCAGGACAAAAACTTTAAGTCACAAGTTGCTGAAAGGAGGAAGAAATGAGAGACTGCAGTACCAAATGCAAATCCCATGGAGCAGAGGGCTCTTTAAATGGAGGCCTGAGCATTAAGGTTCCTTTCAAAAAGGCTTTACAAAATTGATGACACATAAGAGATGAACCGTTGAAACCAATATGGAAGTTAGATATGGCAACAAGATGCACCCGAATGGTAGAAGCTGATGATCCAGACTGATATAGTAAAGCTAAAAAGTCTAACACTTTGTCTACAGGTGCTGCATATCGGTCAATATTACAGTCAAGTGACCATTTAGCAAATTTTATCCATTTGTTATGGTACAATTTTCTATTTGAAAGCTTGTGTTGGGCCAGAATGATGCTTTGGACTGGAGAAGTGAGGGAGGAATGTCTGGCAATCATGGGAATTGGAGAAGTCATGCAGTGGGTTTGAGATGCTGAAGATTCGGATGAATAATTCCCTCCGGATGGGACAATAGGTCTGGAGCTGGGTCCAATATCCAGGGTTTCCAAAGTAGATGAGGCCAAAGGAAGGGGAAACCAGACTTGTCAAGGGCAGAACAGAGCAATGAGGATTATTCTGTTCTTTGACCTGTTGCCTTTCTTTAGAAACTGACATATCAGAGAGTTGGGGGAAAGGCATACAGAAGGACAGAGCGTCAATCATGAAGAAGACCGTCTCTCTGAGTGACTCTTCTGGGGCAGGGATTAGGACAAAGCAACTGCTGCACTTGTTGTTCAGAAGGGAAACAGACAGACCACAGCAAGGTTGGCCCCAGTGGTGGAATATCTTTCTTGCCACCACTGGATTGAGAGACCACTTGTGAGGCATGAGGATGGTTCTGCTCAACTTGTCTGCAGTCACGTTGGAGCTCCCTGAAATGTGCATTGCTGTTAGAAAGTGTTTGGAGGAAATCACCCATTGCCATACTCTGAGAGCTTCTTGACAAAGGGGGTATGACCTGGTTCCCCCTTGTTTGTTGATATACCAGGCTGCTGACATGTTGTCAGATTGAATTGCAATTGTTCCAAAGGGGAGGGCATCTTGAAAGGCCTGCAATGTTAAGAGCACCACCCTTACCTCTAGAACGTTGGCATGCAAGTTGGCCTCCATCTGCGTCCAAGTGCTTTAGACTGTCTTTTCCAGATAATGCCCCCCCTACACCCTAGATGCGTCCGTGGTCACTATGGCTTGGGGCTGAGGATGGACAAAGGGATGGCATGACAAGATTTTTTTGGAATGGAGCCATCGCCTCAGTTCTTCTTTGCAATGATTAGTGATCAAAATCAGATAGGACATAGATTGATTTAACAAGGACCATTGGGAAGCCAGAAGCCATTGAAGAATTCACATGTGGTATCTGGCCAAAGGAACTAGAGTGATAGAGGCTGCCATTGACCTCAGAGTCTGTAGGATGAGTCTCACTGCTACTCTCTTGTTTTGAAAGATCTGGTTTACTTGTGATGTGATCCTATGGAGTCTTTCTAGGGGAAGTGATGCTAATCCGGTGACTGTGTTTAGCATAGCTCTAATGAATTCCAGCTGTCGTGATGGTTCCAGATGGGAATTTTCATAGTTTATACTGATTCCTAAGGTGGCACAAAGATGAAGGGTGTAATCTCATGCCTTTATGAGTTGATGCCTGGGGAGAGCTGTAAGGAGCCAGTTTTCAAGATATGGAAACACTCAGAATCCTAGCAATCTGAGATGCACTGCTACCACTGCCATGCATTTAGTAAACACCCTGGGTCCTGTGGTGAGACTAAAGGGCAGTGCCCTGAACTGATAGTGACTGGCTCCCAGCTGGAAGTGTAGGAATCTTCGGGAGTGCTTGTCCATTTTTATGTAGTAATATGCATCCTGAACATCTATTGAGCACATCCAGTCATGTTTTTCCAAGAATGTAAGTATTGACTGTGCTGAGACCATCTGGAATTTGGTTTGTTGAACTGATTTGTTCAACTGGCAGAGATCCAAAATGGTCCTCCAGTCCCGTATTTTTTGGGGCACTAAAACAAACCTTGAGTAAATGCCAAATCCTCTCTGGTCTGGTGGGACTGCTTGGATGACTGCTTTGTCGAGCAGTTTTTGAATTTCTAAGATTGCCATACACCTGTGACTGGGTGGAATGTCTGGGAGTCTTTTTGGTCTTTTTGGTTTTGCCGAAAGGGGAAATGATGTATCCTCTAGAAATGATCCCCTGCACCAATTTGTCCATCATCATTTCTAGCCAGGCAGATGGGGCAGGGATAATTGTCCCCCAACTGCCTCCAGAGGAAGGCAATTTGGCCTCCATTCAGAAGCACTGTTAGGCATTACCAGAGAAAGAATCTCTGGACCCCTGGTTCTGCAGGCCACTTCTACCTCTTGGATGGTGTCTTCCATTATTAATTCCCCTTCTGCCCTGGGGTAATCATTGCCATGTGACTCTTGGGAAGGTCCTTGGGTGTTTTTGAACCATAGCCTCCCTCTTCTCTGGTTCCTAGAGTAGGGCTGTTGAGGAGTGGAGAGGTGTACACCAACAGCAGAAAGGGTCTTCCCATCTTTCTCACATCTGGCTAAAGTGTCTTTCATCTTGGGGCCAAATAGGGATGATCTGTCAAATGGACCATTGATGAAAGAAGGCTTAAATGGCTCTGCAAAGTCATATAAGCACCTCCAGGCATGTCTCCTGATGGCCACACCTTAACCTGCTGCTCTTGTTGTCCCTTCAGTTACATGAGCAATCAGCCTCATAGATGAGCTGGCAAGCAATTCAAGGGTGGCGAGCTGATAGGAAACATTATCTCGGACCCCTTCAGCTACTGCTCTTCTAAGAGTATCTGAAAACTCTTTAATCAGATCTCTCTGAAGCCTGTTAAACTGTGCCATGTAATTCACGGACCTGAGAGCAAAGGTTGATGAAGTGTATATGTGCTTCCCAAACCTATCCATAGTCCTAGACTCCTTGTTAGGAGGATGGATAGTAGGACTTTCTTCCACAAGTTCCTTTTTAGTGGCTGTTGGTACCACCATGGCTTCTACAGGAATACCTTTGGCCAGTGATGCTTGTCTTTAGGGGCAGAGAGAATAAGGTCAGGTCTTTTGGGGATCAGCTTGATAGAGTCAGGAGTTTTCCAGGCCCGCTGAGCGATCAGTTTTATAAGATCGTCAGCAGGTGGAAAGATCCAAGAGGTAGAGGGCTGGGGTGAAAAGCCTCTAGGTATACTGATTCCTCTGAGGAAAGTTGGAGTGTAGTCCAGCCACCCCTCTGTTTCAGGATTTCTAGGACATCCCCAAAGGAAACATCATCAGGAGTGACCTGGGGGAACTTTCCCCTTCATCAAAATCAGTATCCTGTGTGAAGGACTCTTCAGGGAAGTCCAAGTGCTTCTTCTTGCATTTATTCTTTGAAGGCACCTCTTCCTTTGGTGGGATGCTCCAAAGAGGTATCCAAAGATGATATCAGTAGGGTGGATCAATCCTGAGGCTTTTGTGCCCTCTATCTCAGGGGAAAAGACTGGAGAAAGTTACTGTCATGGGGATGGACAAGTTATTTGTCCAGACAGTGATGACATAGACTGTGAGTCCACAATAGACAAGGCCCTCTCCATAACATGAAAGACAGGGCCCCCCCATAGAGGGATGGGAGCCCGGAACCAAAATAGACTCCTTCAGAACCATGATCGCACCCCACACCAAGAAACCCACCTCCAAAGCAGAAGCCAGGGTCAAACTTACATATGCCAAAGCCCCAAGGGACATGGAGGGCTCCTAAAGAATCAAAGTCGAACCCTGCCCCTTGGAATCAGCAACAAAGTGAGGTGTCTGGTTCTGACAAACCAGAAAAGCTCAAGGCAGCTACTTGTGCCAGAGAAGGAGTTCTGGCTGACACTGCAACAGTTGAAGCTGGGATGGTCAGTTCCAGGGGCTCTGAAAACTCATCTGGAGTCAAAGGAGGAATTTGCATGGCTTTAGAAGAAGGCAGGGTTCCAAAGCCAACCTGGCTAGGAACTGAAGATGGCAGTAATCTCCTCACCATCAGGAGCTGGTCAGCCAATCTCATAATGTCTGACTTAGACAGGCTCTTAGTGGACTGAATAGAGGAGGCTGATGGAGATCTTGGTGGCCCTCTCTCCAAAAATGGACTCGGACGATGGTCTGCAAATGGGTCAATAGAGGGAGAATAAGATGTCCTTAGTAAAACTATCAGTTGTGACTCTGGTACCAAGATTTCAGCTAGTACTGAAGCGAAAGGTGTCTGCACCAAAACCTGAGCTGCAGATGTCAGTGTCGATGAAAGATTAAGCTTTCCTGCTGGTGTTGAGGAGACAGTCAACACTGTGGGAGACTTGACCAATTTAGAAGGTGGTTCCAAAGATATTGAGTTTTTTTGGTTTTGAGGAAAACGATGAGGAAGAAGAGTTGGCTTCAGTGTTGGGACCAGAGATAGCCTCTTCAAACTCACATTTAAGAAATCCTTTGAGAATGAGCTTAGTTTTACACTCTGTCAGGGTTCTAGTGGAAAAGCCATGAGAGATGGCGCAATCTTCTTGAAGATGGACAGCAGCATGAAGACAATAAACACAGAAGGTGTTGTGTCCATCTGAATTTGGCATTTTTCTCTCACACTTTTGGCACTTCTTAAAAACGGTGGTGCCTTTAGAGGATGTGTCAGCCATTGTAGATGCTAAGGCCTCCTGACACATGCAAATATACACACACAGTGACAAATAAACAAAAGAAAGAAAGAGATTTTTGTTTTTTTTTTTTTTTTTTTTTGAGTAGACAAGGAAGGGGAATTATCAACAATGGTAAAAGAAATTACCCGAAAGTAAGGAGTACCTAACGGAAGAAGAAAGAAAAAGAGATCACTCATGCACATACCTAAAGGGAACTAGAGGAGCAGGTAGATAAAGAGTATAGAAAGAAACGGACATTCAAATGGAAAAATTAACTTATAGTTAAATAAAAGCCAAAGTCTTCAGAGGTTGGTTGAACGCATCTTGCACTACAAAGTGGCAAACGAGATCTGAGGTAATTTGGTGAGGAGCATTATGGGTAGAGCCTAGCGCAAGAGTTTTAGGAAGGCATGAGCTGGAATAACAGCTGAGTCGGTTCCGAGGTTCGGAACTGAGCCCAGTCAAGGATTACATGAAGACTGACAACATCAAATTAAATGTTTCTGAAAAGCAATCTGGAAATGGTTTAGACACAAAAGGTGCTGTTCAACAGCAGTTGTAGTGTGTGGTATGTAAGCAATAAGTCATCAATTCTGCATCGTGCCTTAAAGCTTTAAACGGTCATTGCTAATTTTACCACAAATAACCTCTATTGTAACACACCTCTGCTGCTGTGAATGCACAGAGTAATATACTGTTGATTCTTTACTACAAAACAGGCTTTACTATATCCTTTACCACCTCAAAATAGCTCCTGAGGTGTGGATTGCATCCATTTAGCAAAGGAAAAGAAGGTGAAAACGCTAGACATTATGAATGCAATAATACCAAAAGAAATGTACAGTACGTGATTTAACATATTTCTGATTTGCTTTGTCTATTCTTAAAACATATTTTCAAAAGACAGTGAACTTATAATCAGGTAAGGTCTTAGTCACGGGTTCCAAATTTCTAATTGCTGCCTAACACTGTTTTTTCTGCTTTGGTTCCTTGACTGGATGCCTTTTATGTTGAGTGTGCACATCTTTTTGTCTGTATTTAGTGTGTGTGTTTGTGTGTGTGTGTGTGTGTGTGTGTGTGTGTGTGTGTGTGTGTGTGTGTGTGTGTGTGTGTGTGTGCAGGGAGTCCTGAAATTGAGTCACATTCCATTTTGGACTAGTTCTTCTCTTTACATCAGTGGCTCACCAAGATAGTTTTGACTCTCTACTTCATATATGAAGGTTCTGCTGTGTCCATGAATAGCATCAACCCAAGCCTGCCAGCAGCACATTTTCCAAGAGGTTGATAATGTCTAAAACTGTGATCCCAGCTTTACATCCAGTAAAGTCTCACCTTTATTATTCCAGGACATCATCATTTAATGACTGCAGAGTTTAAGCTATACATATTTTTATCCATGCAAAGTGATTTTTTTAATTTTTTTGTTTTTTATGACTCATGTAATAGTCAATGTTTTTACAGGTGGTAAAGTAGTTTTAGCATGACAAAGGTAATCCTAAATATAGGATTCAGAGTTGTGTAAAATTGGTATTGTAAAGTTTTCATAAAGTAAAACAATATGTATTTTGCAGATCTAGATACAGTTTTAATTTTGCAAAGGAAGCATGGGAAGGGTCATCTGAGAATGGAGGGAAGGAGTCAGATGAAAAATAAATGTCTGTGCTATAACCACCTCTCTTAAATATCAATCAATCCATTATTTTCCTTTCAAGTAATGTGTGGCAGTGAAAATGTAGACATTGGCCTTCTCTCTGTAGCGAGATTTGAATGTGTTTGTCACCTTACTCATAGCTCCAATATATTGATGACCCTTTTAAATACTAAGCCCCCCAAAAAAGACAACACACACACACACACACACACACACACACACACACACACACACACACACACACACACACACACACACACACACACACATGCACATCCACATACATATTTGGACACACACCATATACATGTATGCATCACATACACATACACATTTGGGCAGTACAACAAGGCTGAGCCTCTGTAAGAATATATGATGGCCCATTGGCTTCTGTACCAGCTGTCTTTTGATTAATGACAATCACCAGGTAAAGCATCTTAACCCACGGTGGTGGTGCTGCGGTAGCATTGTTGCCTCACAGTAAGACGCTGTCCGGTTCGATTCTCAACTAGAGCGTCTTCTGCGTGATGACATGCGTGAATGGGCGTACCTTCGTTGAAGGTTGTGCATCAGGGTTGGTAACTCGGCACGTAAAAATCAACTACCAATCATTAGCGGACCGGAGTTCCGCTGTGGCGACCCCTAACCGTGAAAAGCCGAAAGACACAACAACAACAACAACCAGGTAAAGCATCTCTACCACTACCATTTGTAATACAGGTAAGTGCCAAACATGCAATGCACAGTAGCTTACACAGGTCACTTGCATACTGCAACATAGCTATGTTGACTGTTATTCAGGTTAGTAGCACATGTATTTATAATAATAAACCTATAATTCATGATGGCTAATAAATTTTCAAATCAGGCTGTATTTTCTCTTAATAAATTTTATTGTTGCAAAAGGCAATCAGATGATCGATATGTAGAATGGTGAGCCACATTTCTATCCTGCTTCTCAAAGCACTTTCAAGGGATGCCATATACAGTAAATGGATTTCCCTATTTGTAAATATGAAGAGCGAACTGTGATGTAATGATTTTTACATCATGACTAAGTACTAGTGAAACCGTTTGCATCCCTACTGACAGTAAATCTGGGTGCATAATGAATAATTAGCACTGTATGAGTTTGCGTGTTTGTCTGAGTGACTCTGTGTGTGTGTGTGTGTGTGTGTGTGTGTGTGTGTGTGTGTGTGTGTGTGTGTGTGTGTGTGTGTGTGTGTGTGTGTGTGTGTGTGTGTGTGATTTCTGTAAGGCAAGTGTTACTTGTGTTATATAAAAGCTCATGGCAGAAGGCACACAAAGCATGTTCTGTTGCGATGTTTACGGTTTTATTCTTGGTATAATATCAATAACTGATGACTCACTATGTTCTACTTTTGGGAACAAAAAGCTACTTAAGTAATGACAGTGGCAACATGCCAGTTAACAGATACTAGCTAACAGCATACATATTTCAAGTACATTGGAGTGTCTGAAAGGAAAGTTTTCACATGAAAGCACAATATCTACTTCTACTGTCATTTCCTGACTACATTTCCATACAGACTGGAAACTTTTAACAAGAATGTTTCTACCATGATAGCAAGTGTAATTACAACTCTATCATCTGAAACAGAGCTCAGATATAATATCTTCATAGTTGATTCTAAATGTGTGAAATTATAAATTAAGTTAAAAATCAGATGAAAATATTACAGGTAATATATGAAAAACAGATGAAACCATGACAGTATCTTTGCCGTTGTGCTATAAATGGTGAAAGTGACAATAAATGACACCATGACCTGTCAAAAAAAGATTTGACAAGTATCTGATTAATGTCAAGATACTTCCCACTATACCAAATCATTCCTTGCACATATTCCTGCATGCTTGTTAGGTCTGTCTGTATAAATATAGGCTGATGCATGAGATCTAGATATGTTGGCAGCCCCAAGGTGATTTGATAGCAGGCTGGAGGAAGTGCAACCACTGAAGTAGCTGTCCTGAACCCCATAAGTCCTTGTTACATCCTTAGTTTTCACATTCAGTCAATGAGAAGACCTCAGTAGAATAATGTAGAAGTCATCAGAATGCATGCAAAACAACCAAGAAAAGGCTGTCCACTTGTTTTTTTAAAATGTTGAGACCACAGTCTAACAGACCAGATGGAGCTGCCTGTAAGCTTAACTACTAGCCATTCTGAAAGATAAATGGTCCTCCAGGCATGTTGTAGTATGTATAACAATAGTCAAGGAACAGTTTCAAAAATCTCATCTGGTTTTTATGGTGCAATGATATGCTACAGGGTCACTAGATCATATAAATGATCAAAACTAAGAACAGCAAGCAGCTACTGTGTTCACATGTGAAGAATCCAGCAATCTTTTGGCTTATGACCTAACTGGATGTGTTCGTACTATTGGACATGATGCTGCTTCTAGTCTGTTTAATTTCATAAATCAGATTATTCAATAGTTTTTTGATACATCAGCCAGAATGATTGCCCGTAGGGCACAGATCTGAATCCCTGTTAGAATAGGTACATCTGCTGTGCTCCTGGAATCCAATGCTTTGCTCCCAAGGTTTCTAACTGATGCAGCAGTTCATGTGAGTCTTGTTTCTGGGGACATGTTGATATGCTCTCTCCTTTCTCTCCTTGCATACTTACTTTCCTGCATTGTGTTAGGGGTACTGATGTCCTACGGCATTTTGGATGATACAATTCTCTTGTTCTTATTCATCTATATGAATAAAACACAATCGCTGATGGCAGGAAACGTTCTAGAGTTAGTACCCATGTCCATTTCTGTGCCACTGTTGAAATGCATGGATCATACTTATCCTGCAAATCATTTCAGCGTAATTTGTGTCAGCCTATCAGCTGGATCCTGCTTAAGGAATCCATTTTCCTCTGTATCTCATCATATTTCAAGGAATATAATGCTTAACTATCATATAGCGTAACCATAAAGAAGTCATGATACATTGAATCATAACAATGAAACTAAAAATGATATTGGGCAGTGGGTTAAGATTATATGTTTTATGAATTGCTGCTTAGTACAAACTCTAGTCAGAGATCCACTTATGAAAAGCAAACATGCGATTCAAGTCTATTACTGGAGAGAAATTAGTGTCTAAAATTATGATCAGAAAGCTAGTGTCGTGTCAAGAAGAGACAGAAACATTGCACTGGACATTCATGTGCATAATTAACAAGAACTTACACTTTGGTAATGAATGAGCAAAAATTTCACAAAATGGTGGCTATTAAACCTTCAGCATGAAGAAACACAACTGCTAATTAATATGAAATATCAGGAAAGTAACTTTGTGAATGAGCAAAATGACTGAACATCATATAATAAAAGACTAATTTGAGTCTTGTGAGTAATTTCCAGTGTAAAGGGAGCCTATGTAAACTGGAAACAGTAAATAACACAGCAATCAAAACAGAGTCCCAGAACATGTCGAAATGGAGGTGAGGTCAGAGCCAGAAATACCTTTACAAGTTGTTAACAAGCCTCAAGAACATTTTTCAGGATGTGTTTATGAAGAAGGCTACTGAAGAATGAAATCGAACCTTTGGGTTTACAAAAATAATAATATCTGATGTTTGTTTTTCTTATTAAAGTGCTACAGTTCAAAGACAGGAATTTTAAAACAGCATATGTAAACACAATGCATTTTCTGCAAGTCTGCTAATAACACACAAGTTGCAAACAACAGCACAGCAAATAGCAGTCAAGTTCAAAAGCTGACTAGATCAGTCAGGAAATGTTGTCAATTGTATACTATTTCAAAAGTTAAAGAAAGTGGGAAACTGTTGTTTACAGGATTTCTGGAGGAAGAAGTTGATAATATACTGAGCTACACATATTATACAATATAACTTGGACCAATGAATGGGAAATAGCAACATTACCCCTGATTTGGTGCTTATATCCCTAAAGGACAGAAGTATCTTGTGAATAGTTGATCTGTACAAACCTGTTGTATAACAGTAAATGTAAAATTCAATGGGATACTGATGCATCAGTAATATTTTGGTAAATTTGGGGTAAATTTGACTGGGCTTAAAATGGCTCTGGACTGATGGCCTAGTAAAAAGCTATGAACCTCTGAACCTCTGCACCTCTACCGGGAGGGCAGTGCTGGGAGGGGGCTGGTCATTCTTGTTTATGAGGTGGTGAGGGAAGGCAACCGAAAACATCAAGAAATGTGGGGTTGGAAGATTTATCATATTACTGGAAAGAATAAATTTGTGAGGTGTAAAATAAGAAAGGTTTATGGTTCTAACAAGATGATGTGGGACTCTTCCAGACTTTTTCATAGCGAGGGAGCACAAAGAAGGAGATATGCAGAGGGAGATGACTGGGGGAGACTTTTAATATTAAGACAAATTCTGAACTAGATTGTTTATTTGTAAAGAAGTAGTTCATAGATAAGAAACAACACTCTACAGAGCATAAAACGTATGCAGGAATAAGAGAGGATTTGCAGAGAACAGTGTACAGGGAAAGAATTAGTACCCAATCTTCAGAAATGATATAGTAAAAGTTAATTATTTGGATAGACTTCTGGTGATAGGAAATCAAATGCATGAGGTGGGAAGAGAATTTCAAGGAAAAGAGTATTTAATCGTTGTGTTCTAGCAATACTGAAGTTATGCAAACTTCAACCTGATGAGGTGAAGGATGAAGGCCGGGCACTTATCAGTGACAGGAATTAGAGGAATTGAAGACAAAAACTTAATTAGAGGAATCACATTTCCACCTCTAAACTATGGAACTCTCTTCCACTATCACTTAGATCCACTACCAACACATCTACCTTTAAAAAATCTTTCAAACAACATCTCTCCTCCCAGTGGCAATGCTTATGTGCTAACTCCTCACAACCCATAACCTGACTTAGTCCCCTCTCTCCCCTCCCCTCCTCTCATCCCTGACTTCTCCTCTTCCTCACTACTACTCCCACTGTTCCTTCCTCTATCCTTTACTTCACCTTTACTTCTTGGTTGATAATTTATTTCTGTACCTGTGTGTACATGTACTGTCAGTAGATATTTTTAGACAGTGCTGCATTGCCTCTTTCTTTACCAATAATTGTGTTGTACTGTCACTAGACAGGTTTATGTATAGATGCATTGCCTCTCCTGTTCACTGCTTAAAAATGACTGTATTTGCCATTTGAGTTCATATTGAAATGTATGTATTGTATATATCACTGTGGAGCTTTTGTCCCCGGGCCTCCACTGAAAATGGGCACTTTCTGAATGAATAAATAAATAAATAAGAGAGTGCAGGTAATTTTGAGAGTGGCACCAAAGGACAGCACAGTGGGAAGACACTGCTGAGATGTCTGACCTACTCTGCAGGACATGAGGGGTGCAGGAGACAGAGACGTGACACTGCAGTTTATGGGTGGCAGTAGGAGCTGACACAGATCCAGGTGCTTCTAGGGGAGCTTAAATGAAGTGGAACAGTTTAGGGAGCAGATCAGAAATTTAACTTGGAATTAGACAGGGGTAAAGCTTAATAAAAAACATGTATGTAGGAGGCATTTATAGTGTCTACATGGGAATAACATAAGACGATGTCTGGCTTGGAAATACTAACAGTGGTGGAGAGCAAATACAGAAACCGAGCTTTGGGGGAACATTGGGAGTTGATAAAAGGAGATAATGACATTTGGAAAATTCAGAAAATGTTTACAAAGGCCTCTACTCTACCATGACAAGGAAATGAAAAAGAAAGGGAAGATGAGTACAATAAGATGCCTCTGGCAGAAGAGGAAGTTTTGTTTTAAATAGGGAGATTGACAAGGTCAGTATAAGAATGGCCATAAGATAGTAAGGCAAAGCATGCAGGCATGATGGTTTCACTGCAGAGTTTTATAAAAGGAAGGGGGGTACTGATGGTGGCATGAACTAAAGACTATAACAGGATAGTGGCTAAGGGGTTGTTACATGGCTCTTGGAAGGTCTGAGGTGTTATCAAAAGCAGTGAGTGTGTGTGTGTGTGTGTGTGTGTGTGTGTGTGTGTGTGTGTGTGTGTGTGTGTGTGTGTGTGTGTGTGTGTGTGTGTGTGTGTGTGTGTGTGTGTGTGCATGTGGGGGGTGAATTGCTAATCACTGAGAAAGAACTGTCTTATACCACTGTTGAATATGGCTGCTAATTGTTTGACCAGGATCTTGGTGGAGAGGTTAAATACAGCCACGCCACACCAGACACAAGTAGAACAATGAAGCTTTACTGGGGTAGACAAGGTTCTAATTAACAGTGACTTCTAGTTGCTTTTAAGGAAAATAGGATAGAAGGAAAGGGGGAGGTATAATTTTCTTTCATAAACACAAAGCCATCAAAGCAGAAAGGTTATATATGAAGTCAACATTTGAGGTAATGACTAATGAGGGAGTACTGAAGACTGCCAGGATCAGGTCAAGAACAAGGCAGGAGTGCCACCTCTCTGTAGTCCTCGGCCTTCTAGTGAAGGAGGACCCAAAGGCAAAGGTGAAACTAACCTGGAAGAAACTGGTGCAGCAAACTGAGAGTATGTCACATGGTTCCACTTGTTTCATAAAGTCTCAGTTGTGCTTACAGAAGATCAACATGGATTGATTAGTACGGCACTGGGGTTTTTTGGATAGTTTGAAGTACTTTTAAGAGCCATATGCAATTAAAAGAAAACAGTGCTGGTACAACTAGGATCAAAAATGAAGGTAGATGTGCAGACTTTCAGGAAAAAATAGGCCCCAAATACCTGAGCCTGTAATTAGGTAGCAGAGTAGAGGAAACAGTTAGTAGAAATGTGTCCTAAGTCAAGAGGAATATTGAGCTTCTCATAGAGTGATGGGGGTGGAGCAAAAAGTGCAGTGTATTATGGGACTTTCAATTGCAGATAATATAATGATGACTACAACTGTCCTTTGCAATCTAGGATACAGTCTTTTACTAGGTAATGAGAAAGGGGGTGAGAAGCTACAGAATTTATTGAACATAAATGCTATGAGGAAGCAAGGCAAAAAGGGTAGGAAGGGAGTATCTCTGTGCTCACAAGGAGTGTAGAAAATGGATGTTTCTCCATGTTAAGATGCATGCATTTTGATTTAATGTGAATCAGAGGATTATAGCTGTGCAGCTTGATAGGGAGATTAGTGGGTTGCTAGGCAAGCAAAGCATAATAAAGATCTGATAGAAATATACTGGCAAAGTCCTGATTGGTGGATTCAAATGAACTTGTATCATGGTGGGGAGCAGCCATACAGTGCATTAAGGAAGGGGTCCTAAAATGAGGGGTTAAATCCAAGAGGCTGGGAAGAAAGAATTCATAGGAAGAGGGTACCCTAAGTTAAAATTGGAGCATGAGGAATTGGAAATGGGTGAAAACAAGTAGGTAATTGTAATGCAGGCCTAGTTCTGAAAAGTGACTAAAGTGGAGAGATTATTGGAAACACTTCAAAGAAGTAATGACAAAATTTTAACTGCCAAAGAAAACCTGCCACACTACAGAAGTTTCATATCCTTCAGAAAATGCATGTTAATACAAAACCTGCTATTCTAGCAATTTTTTTTAAGTTTATAAGAATAATATTTAAAGGGACAGATTCCAAAAGAGTTGCTCTTAGTATAAGTCTGTCCTGATGCCGAAAGATTGTTTTCAGTATAAGTGACTTACATCAGTGTCTATAAACAGGCTTACATGGGGGGGGGGGATCAGATTCCAAAATACCTGCAATCAGTCTGGTCACTTACATCGAGAGCTAGTTTTTTGGAACTGGCACAAAATCCGTAAAGCACCATGGGCCTTTATCTCTCCATTATTCCTGAGTTTGCCCATATTTCTTGTGCTAAGAGATTAAGTGGGGTGTCCCTCATGTTTTTTTTCCTCATAAACCAACACAACTTACAGACTTATCAACTGCATGCCCTGATAGATATACATTCCTTTGACATCCTATGTCTAATAGAAACCTGGCTTACACCAGGAACTAAGGATAATGATATAATCCCTCCTGGTTACAACATCCTCAGAATTGATCGTCTGAACAAAAAGGGTGGTGGAGTTGCAATACTCTTCTTCTTCTTCTTCTTCTTCTTCTTCTTCTTCTTCTTCTTCTTTCAGCTGCTCCTATTAGGGGTTGCCACAGCAGATCAACTGTCTCCATTTCTTTCTGTCCTCTGCATCTTGCTCTGTCACACCAACCACCTGCATGTCCTCTCTCACCACATCCATAAACCGTATCTTAGGCCTTCCTCTTTTCCTGTTACCTGGCAGCGTCATCCTTTTCTTTTTCCCAATATACTCTGCATCCCTCCTCATCACATGTTCAAACCAACGTAATCTTGCCTCTCTGGCTTTGTCTCCAAACCTTCCAACCTGGGCTGACCCTCTAATATACTTATTCCTAATCCTGTCTATCCTCGTCACACCCAGTGCAAATCTTAACATCTTTAACTCTGCCACATCCAGCTCTGACTCCTGCCTTTTTGTCAATGCCACTGTCTCCAACCGTATAACATAGCTGGTCTCACTACCCTCTTGTAGACCTTCCCTTTCACTCTTACTGGTACTCACCTGTCACAAATCACTCCTGACACTCTTCTCCACACACTCCATTCTGCCTGTACTCTCTTCTTCACCTCTCTTCCACACTCACCATTACTCTGAACTGTTGATCCCAAGTACTTAAACTCATCCACCTTCACCAAGTCTACTCCCTGTATCCTCACCATTCCTCTATCCTCCCTCTCATTCACACACATATATTCTGTCTTAGTCCTGCTGACCTTCATTCCTCTTCCCTCTAGAGCATATCTCCACCTCTCCAGGGTCTCCTCCACCTGTTTCCTACTCTCACTACAGATCACAATGTCATCTGCAAGCATCATAGTCCACGGGGACTCCTGTCTGATCTTGTCTGTCAACCTGTCCATCAACATTGCAAATAAGAAAGGGCTCAGAGCTGATCCTTGATGTAATCCCACCTCCACCTTAAATGCATCCGTCACTCCCACCGCAGACCTCACCATTGACACACTACCCTCATACATATCCTGTACCACTCTTACATACTTCTCTGACACTCCTGACTTCCTCATGCAATACCACATCTCCTCTCTAGGCACCCTGTCATATGCTTTCTCTAAATCCACAAAGACACAATGCAACTCCTTCTGACCTTCTCTGTACTTCTCCATCAACACTCTCAGAGCAAACATCACATCTGTAGTGCTCTTTCCTGGCATGAAACCATACTGCTGATCACTAATCATCACCTCCCTTCTTAACCTAGCTTCCACTACTCTTTCCCATAACTTCATGCTGTGACTGATCAATTTAATCCCTCTGTAGTTACTACAGCTCTGCACATCACCCTTATTCTTAAAAATCAGTACCAAAACACTTTTTCTCCATTCCTCAGGCATCCTCTCACTTTCCAAGATTTCATTAAACAATCTAGTTAAAAAATCCACTGCAATTTCACCTACACACCTCCATGCTTCCACAGGTATGTCATCTGGACCAACAGCCTTTCCATTCTTCATCCTCTTCACAGCTATCCTTACTTCCTCCTTGCTAATCCACTGCACTTCATGATTCACCATCTGCACATCATCCAACCTTCTCTCCCTCTCATTCTCTTCATTCATCAACCCCTCAAAGTACTCTTTCCATCTCCTCAACACACTCTCCTCGCTTGTGAGTACGTTTCCCTCATTATCCTTTATCACCCTTACCTGCTGCACATCTTTAATACTCTACAAATCTGAATTACAGGTTACCCCACTAGATATTCAACCTCCCTCACCAAGCAATGCTGAAATCTTAATCGCTAAGCTCCAGGTTAATACTAATAAATCCTTATACATAATTTGCTCTTATATCCCCCCAAACAATAACGTTAATACTCTTGAAAATACCCTTAGCTGGCTCCCCACATCCTTGCCACAGGAAACCATACTCTTAGGTGATTTTAATATTGATTGGAATTGCTGTGTTTCTCCCAAACCAACTTCTCACATAAACCTTTATGGCTTCCATCAAACCATTATCTCCCCTACTGGAATTCATAAACCTAGCAACAAACAGAGCACCCTAGATTGGATATTGGTCAATAGTAATACCCAGGTATATAAAACAGGTGTACTTCCTGATGATATTAGTGACCATTTACTTACTTATATTACTAGACAAAATACCCCTATTCCCAACCAAATAATTTTCAGAACTACCCGGAACAAGAATAATCTAAACCTAGCTAGCTAGCTACCAAACAGAGCTCAAAGCTTGCAGTTGGTCTCCCCTAAAATACCTGCCTCTTGATGAGGTAGTCTCATACTTCAATAATAAATTCTTGCAAATTCTAGATCACCATGCCCCCTCTTGTACTATCAGAGCTAGAAACAAACCTGCTCCTTAGCTCACCAAAGAGACAAGGCAAAATATACTACAGAGAAATAAAATATGGTCCAAATGGAGAAATACTAAAAACCCAGTTGATCACCAAAACTTTAGGCAGCTTAGAAATGTTACAAAGAAATTAATACTCCTTGACAAAAAAGACTATTACCTGAAATTCCAACAAGCCCAACATCACAATCTACAAAAACTCTGATCAGGTATTAATAAACTACTTCATCCAGGAAATTCTAAAACACCTACTCCTTCTAATCTGACTCAGAGTTCTGCCAAACAAATTGCTAACACTTTTAACAAATTATTTTCTGAAATAGTCAGTTCACTAGCTAATACCTTGCCACCTGCTAGCACCCTGGAACTTCACTCTCTAATCAATAAACCCCCCAATTTAAAGCTGCAACCAGTCTCAACATCTCACATCCATACCCTACTTCTAAAACTTAAACCTTGTACACCATCAGCTGACCACCTACCAGCTGAGTATCTGCAAATTGCAGTTGGAGTACTTGCATACCCTGTTTCCATTTTAATAAATAGAACCATAACTGAAGGCATTAGCCCAGCTCTCAAAAAGTCTCTCATATCATCCCTTTACATAAGGGGGGTAACTCAAATGAACTCCCAAACGTCCGTCCCATAGCCCTACTTTCTCCTTTAGCAAAAATCATGGATGCATTCATCGGCAATTACTTGATCATCTTCTCCAAAATAACCTACTAGTTGACTGCCAACATGGTTTTAGACCATTTCATAGTACTACAACTGCACTCTTATTCTCAGACTGTATTAATAAAAATCATAATAATATCTTACTTTCCTCAGCTCTCTTCTTAGACCTCTCCAAAGCCTTTGACATGGTTAATCATCAACTCATGTTAAACATTCTCAAATCTCTTTCCTTAGACACTCAGGTGGTTCAGTGGTTTAATTCCTACCTAGAAAATAGACAGCAAGCAGTTCTCTGGGACAATCACTTATCCTCTCAGCTACCCATCACCATTGGAGTCCCACAAGGCTCTATTTTGGGACCCCTCCTCTTTTCTAATTTTGTTAATGATCTGAAAACTTCCCTTCCACAAACCACCTGCATTCAATATGCAGATGACTCAACACTTATCTGTGTCATGGTTTCTTCTGCTGAGCTGCAGTCTAGTACCCAAAATGTATTTACATCAGCTGAAAACTGGTTCCATCAATACTGTCTCCTTCTTAACCCCCAAAAAACTAAATTATTACTGTCCACTCCTACACAGAAGTCCTCTCCTATCAACTTCACAATTGTATCAAACAACAGCACAATAATATCACCTGATTCTACCACCAAACTTCTAGGTGTCACAATTGATCATAATCTTAGCTTCGATCCACACATTAACTTAACCACTAAATCAGGAAATAGAAAACTCTGCTCTCTCTATAGGCTCAAACCCTTCCTTACACCTTCAGCTAGGACTACTATAGTACAAACACACCTGATATCTACCCTTCTCTATGCCTCTCCTTTTTTTACCAATCTATCAAAATCCAATTTTAATAAACTGGCAACCTCATACAATAACATTGTTAGATTTGCCACAGGAGCTCCATTTTGTACCCACCATTGCATAAATCTTAAACAACTAGGTTGGCTAGAATTACAAAACCAGCTGTTGCTTCAACAACTTACAATCACCCACAAGATCTTTTATCACCCTATGAATACTCCAATACTCTGTTACCTTATTAGCCCTTATAAAAACCTAACAACCCTTTGCTCAGCTAAGAAGCTACTAGTTGCCTCCCTTAAATCTCACAATAAATCTGGTGACTGCCTGTTTACTAGCACTGTTGGTTTTAATTGGAACAAGCTTCCAAGTGAACTTACATCACTGGTATTGACACCCCTTTTCAAGAGACAATTAAAAACCTTCCTTAATTCCCAATAGCTATGTCCATGTACTAATCCTGACTTATACTTTTTTGCCTCTTGCAGGAGTATAACTTTTACTTTTATACCTTTCTTCTCCTCTAGTTATACTTTTTTACTGATAAAAAATAGCTTGTCTTAATAATAATAATAAAAAAAAGAATATTTTTTGTGATCTGTGATTATCCTTTTACTTGGGTGCATATCAAATGAGTTAACAAATACTGTCCTTTGTGTATCTTAACTATGTGTGTCACTCACATATTGTAGCAACATCTGATGTAAAGGGGTTCCCCAGATTTATTCAATTTGTGTGACCTGTTTTTATATGTATAAGTTTTGCATATTTGCCAAATTGTATAACTTGGTAGTGGAGCTTTTTTCCCCCGGGCCTCTACTGAAAATGGACATGTATCCAGCTAGACTAGCCCGGTCAACAAATGTAAAATAAATAAATAAATAATACAGTCAGACATAACTGACAAATATAGGAGTTCTGTGCTTCTTTTTCCTCAGAAAATGTTTGTTAATGCAAAACATGATGTTCTACTAGCTAAACCAACTCTAGTAATAGAAGAATGCTGGCCTGTTTGTGTGTGTTGGGGGTGGTAGATATGACTAAGGGATGCTTTTTGCTCATTATGCTGACTTTGCAGGATTGATGTGATGTGCATGAAGGAACTTGGAATACTTTAAAGTGTGACTTTTGTTTCCATGGAACTTTGCACTGGTGGGAGCTGCCTGTAGAAAGTAACTGACCCTCTTATTATTTTCTCATTTCAAAGAATTTCTATTCATTTTGCTTTGCATGGCTAGCGTGCATTTTCAGGATTACTGGGATTTACATGAAGCAACTCAGGATACTTTAATGTGTGGTTACTCTTTTCATGGGACAAAGACAAAATATAATACAAAGCAGTCATTTTTAGTTGTAACTGCTGCATTGCGATGGGTGCTGTCCAGAGAAAGTAACTGGGCCGCTTGTTGTTTTTCTCAGTTTAGGCAGTCGTTATCTGGCTTTTTCAGGACAGGAATAAATTTGGTAGATTAATGTGATTTATGTGAAGCAACTTGCAATACTTTAAATGTGTAGCTTTTTCTGTAAAGCAACTTGAGTGCTTTTAATGTGTGGTTACTGTTTGCATGGAAGTGCACAGGGCTGAAATGCGATACATGGCCATCTTTTTATTACAGTTAACTGAAGTGCACACAGAAATAGCTATAACTTCTGAGAAGGGGTTGGAACTGTCTCTAGAAAGTAACTGACCTCTTGTTCTTTGTTCAATCTAAAGAGTCACTATCTGGCTTTCAGCACTAGTGTGCATTTGTGTGAAGTAAGATGGACTACTTAACTAGACATCTGAGATATGCACAGAGTAGCTATATATGTTGGGGCTGTGCTTAGAGGAAAATGGCTTGCTGCCTGTGGTTGCTTGCTCATTATTCTGACTTTGATAGATGTGAAATGTGTGAAACAACTTTGAATCCTTAAATCTTTGGCAAATGTGTGTTTGGAGCAAAGATGTACTACATTGCATGGACATCCCTTTCTATCAGAGTCTTCTGCATGAATTTTACACAGATGTGGCTATGTCTTGTTAGAATATGGGCTGTTTGCATTGCAGTACATCCAGACCCTCAAAGCTTCTGGGAGCAGGGTGCTCCCACATACGCTGAGGCTGATTAAGTAGATTTTCACACATGCTTAGAACATGTCCTGCCCATCAGGAGGTCACTGTAGTTTCTGTTGGGGGGCAGGGACCAGTGCTCTTACTTCTTTAATTGTATTCCCAACTCTAAAGCTGTGTACAGGTTACTACAGCTTATGATGGGCTGTAAACAATATGGTCATTATTTTGTAACTTTCCTTACAAACATCACAGGTGTGCAGACAGGGTCACTGTAGGTTGTATAGGAACAATGCACCGAACTTGAGTAGCAAGTTGGAAACATTACTGTAACCATTTTCTCTCTTTCTTCACAAACACTACATGTATACACTGATGAATATTTTTTGTGAGAGGGTAAGCAGGCATGTTATTTACATGTCTGATGGCAGCAGATTGAAACACGTTATGTTCTTTTTATGCCTTTGTTTCATCAAGTCTTTTAAAAAGATACAGAGAACATGACTGTGTTTTGGGGTAGAGGTGAGGAGGAATGCTGTGTGTATGTATGACAGCAGCAGCTTGAAATACATACAACTGTGACCGCTTAATGGCTTTACTTTCATCGCAGTCTAATACCAGAGGGGGACACACAAAATGAGGCCGTTTTTTTGGGGGGTGGAGTAGACAGGGATGGGTACTATTTTCCAATATGATTTATATATATTTGCATGTAGTTGTCTTCTCGACTTATTGTGAACTGTTGTTTTGTCAGATTTGAGCATTAAGCCTTATATACATACGCATACATACAAGAACAAGTATTTCAGGCACGGGCAATAATGTCCTTCTAGTCTGCCAATATACCAAAACAATTATTCTGATAATAAGTGTTCAGGCTGTTCTTAAAAATATCTAAACTAGTGCTTGCTTTTATGTAATTTGGCAGTCTATTTCATGCATCAGCTATTTTCTGAGATAACCAATCAATACATTTCTCATTCCTATAGAATTTTTACATAGGTTGTCTGAATATTCTTCACTACTTTTTAATAATACCCATCTTTCACAGAGGTAGTTGTCTCTCAATGCACTATATACCTGAATAAGGTCTCCTCTTAAATATCTATATGAGACACTGTTAAAGTTCAGCTATTTTAATATTTCTTTATAACTTAAATTTTCATATCAGTTGATGCCCTTGATATATTTCCACCGTACTCTATCCAATTAACATATTTTTGTTTTCTTAGATGATTTCCATATTGTTTTTCCATACTCAAGTTTAGGTCTAATGTAACAATGATTTCCTCATTTTGGAATTCCTAGACTTCATAATTCCTTTTATACAACCTACAGTTCTACATTTATTATTAACCAATTGGTTGATATGATCAGAAAAAAATCAGTGCTGGCTCTACCAATATACACAGGTCCTTAAATTAATCTGCAGTTTCAATCACTGTGTGCTGTTTTAAATATTCACCTTTCAATCTGTGCCTTCCCCAGTCTCATAGGTTTAGTTTTTTGTGTTTTTATCAGGATACTATTCTGCTGTGCCCAAATGGTCAATTTAGTCAAGTTCTTTTGCAGACATGCCTTATCTGTAACAGATGCAATCATTTTACCCATTTTCAAGTCAGACTGTAGAACACCCAATATAAAAAAGGTTGATAAAGATATAGCCAAAACAAGTATGGGCCTAAGATAGTCCTGCTGGACACCTTGACTGTAACCTCGAGTTTCACCTGTCCATTTGTGGTGTGGTACTTGTGCCATGTTCTGTTTGTAAGCCATGCAGCTATCCATTTAATCAGCAGTACATTGCTACCTAGTTGTTCTTATCTCTTGATCAGTATTCTGTGTATGACCCTATCAAATGCCAAAGTTACATCTATACAAATTACATCACAACACAATTTTTCATTTATAGCTGTCATTATATCATTATAGAACATAATGTTACAGGTGATTATAGATCTATTTTCAACATACGCATGCCGATATGTCATTTCAGGTCCCATCCTTTCCAATTCTGACAATAATTTATCCAATATAGCCTTCTCCATTATTTTTCCACAACATGAAACTAAACGAATGGGTCTGTATGGCTATGAGTTTGTCCTAACACCTTTTGTCTTAATCATAGGTTTAATAAGTGCCTGTCTCCAATCTTGCCGAATCTCTCAATATTTCAATGACCTAGAGAATATCAGACATAATGACACTGTAAGTTCATACCAAAGTGTTCTCAGGTCATTATTACTAATTCTATCTCCTTCCTGCGCTTTCCTTTGGTCCAGTTTGCATAGCTCATTTTCGGTATACTCTTATTTGATTTCAGTATCTGAGGTTACCTAGATGTTACTTGGAAATACATCACCCCCTTTGTAGAGCCAAACTGCTTTGCATAAAAGTTTGTAAATATAAGTATGATCTGGTCTAAGAATAAATGTTAGAATCCACACAAAGTTTATCAATTTGTATGTCTTTACTCCCAGCACATCTTACATATCTATAACACATTTTTGTTATTATGCTCAACACCTCTATATACATTTTCTTCAGTTTTTCCTTAATCTTGTTTTACACTATGTCTAATTTGTCTGTCCAACATGTTTATTGCAGTTTTCAAATTCACAGTCTGACTTCTTTTCCATTTCTTATATTTTATGTTAAGTATTTTGTTCTTATGGAAATATATCCTCCTGATGTGTGCCTAGATCCTGATGTTAAATATCTTTTGATTTTTTTTGCATTCATTTTCTCTTTCAAAACTTGTCATATTTCTTCCTTAGTTTTTCCACTGAATGCATCACTCTGATTAATTTTACATAGTGACGCATTTTCTTCCATAATATCTATTATTAGCTTCTGTGCATTGGCTTAGATTTCAGTTTGGCGGAATTATATAGCAACAATGTAACCTTTATAACCCCATGATCACTGCACATCAATGGTGGTAAAACGTGGTCGGGTTCAGGTAAGTGTGCGATTGTGTGGTCGTTAGAGTTAGGGCACAGGTTAGGTGAGTTAGGTTTAGGGCACGGGTTAGGTGAGTTAGGGTTAGGGCACAAGTTAGGTGAATTAGGGTTGGGGTGGGTTAAGTGAGTTAGGGTAAGGGCGCGGGTTAGGTGAGTTTGCGATAGTGACGGACCTTAGGGTTAGGGTTTGGGTTAAGGTAAGTGGATAGATAGTAGTGTATATACAGTTTAGTGTATGGTTAGTTGTAGGATTATAAGTGCATGCGTGTGGATTGATGTTTTTTAGGTGTGCTTGTGTTGTGTGTATGTGTTTCCCAAGGAAAAAATTTGCTGTTCTGAATGTTCGATATTAAGTGGTTTAGATATTTTAGGTTCGATGAAATAGCGTTCGCTATTTTCATCTTTCGATAGCATGATATAAACGCAAATTTTTGACTTGGCAAAAATCCTGTCTAGTGTTTGCCAAATATTGCAATATATCTGCTGCAAAAATTCTCTGCCCTGGTCTTGTCAACTACAAGCCACCCTGTCTAAAGACATGAATGCCCATAATTAGTCTTGGATGAGCTAAACATTTCCATTTTTTTTAAATGTAAGTATTTACCCAAAAAATCTCTTCATTCACAGTGACATGACTTGCCTTTCTATATGTGATTTGTGAAAAATGTCCTAACATCTATACAAGTTATGCCATCTATGACAGCTGTAAATTCCCTACAGTCAGAGAATCCTTGTGGATGAAATCATTTGTACCAACATGAATACAAACAGATCCATACTTCCTTACTTTAAGGCATTCTAAGGCCTTTCTTGCCTCCTGTATTTTTTCTTCTGACAAGCATAACACTAATTGATATTTATTATATTGTCGGCAAATCTATGTATCAAGTTCCTCTAGAAATGCAGGTTATCCCTCACCTCGACCCTAACCCTGCCCCTTAATTAAGAAAAAAAAAAAATTGTATAACACTAGCACTACATAAGATGGGTCAGACACTGAAACATGCAACAACAAATATACTCAACAATGAAGCTATCACCTTGCTGAATCCTCACTCTAACCCTGGCCTGTCAACATTTGAGCAAGTACATTCCACGGTGGTGCAGCGGTAGCATTGTTGCCTCACAGCAAGAGGTTCTCCCGTTCAATTCTCGGCTGGAGTGTGGGGAGTGCCTTCTGTGTGGAGTCTGTATGTCCTCCCCGCGGTTGGGTGAGCATTTGAAAGACATGCGTAAATGGGCGTGCCTTGGTTGAACTTCGAGCTGGAACCTCGGCGTTCGTGAAAATTTACTGCCAATCATTAGCGGACCGGAGTTCCGCTGTGGCAACCCCTAACCGGGAAAAGCCGAAAGACAACAACAACAACATTCCCAAATCTAATATCAACCCACTTACCTCTGTCTATATTCTGAACTTTTAACATTCTAATCTGTCAATATTCTGATAGTGCCGTTCTTAGTGTCAGCACTCTGAACAGCAACCATATATATTTATGCAGGTGTATAAATTGGATAAATTTGATCCCAAGTAATCCACATGAAATTATGAATGCCAATTCAAGATGAATCACTTACAGATATATTAATTTTCTTCTGCAGCTTAATGTGCTTTATTGAACTTCTCAGATACAATAAACAAATTCATCATTCCAAGAAAACAAACCAGTTGGCAATAGTTTTGACTTGCATATACAGCAAAAATGTCACTAGTGTTAAGGTTATAAG
>NC_056751.1:44529982-44624982 GCF_019279795.1 Protopterus annectens | reverse complement strand
GCTTTAGAAATCCAGAGTCATGTGCAGATTAGATATTATCACGATAGGCACTGGAGAGTAGATGCTCACATTAGTATATCCATAGGACACCTTCTAATGAAAGCAGACTCAGAAGGATTATCAAAACTCATCTTGAAAATGTATATTATGGGCTGCTGTCATCACTGATTTATTTTTTCCCTTCATCCTTGACTCAAAGTTTTGTGAGTTAATGAGATGTGCCACAGCATTAGAGAGGGGACCTACCCAATGAAGAGCTAGTGAATAACCGCCCAAAGAAAATAACCCCCATTTTTCTTACATTCTGATGGTTTTGAGTAGAATGGCACAAAACAGGCATATATGCCTTGGAATAGTTGGCACCATTACAACATTAAAATGTCTGCAAAGAAGATTACACTAAGTAAATCTTGATCTGACTAGTGGTGATGCATGAAATTAAGACCATAAATAGAATAATGCCAACAACAGATTTAATTTAGGACATTGGTTAAGGGAACAAATGATTTACCTGATTAATTTACAATGTCAAAAACAGAATGCGTAACTCGTAGCGAGTACTGATTTAATACAAAAGGTAAGCGCTTTCATCTGACAAAATCCAAAAGACTTCATCAGATGAAAAAAAAACATTAAAAACAGCTGTTTTTAATGACCTAAAATCACATGACTATAAATTCTTAATTAAACTTTTTTAAATGCTTAAAGTGCAACTCATTACTACAACAGAACACATAACAAATAGACACATTTTATTAAAGCACATTAAAGAGATTTTCTAACAACTTAGATTTCATATTAAATGAAAAATCAGTCAGTTCTTTGCATGCTATTGATAAAATAAGTGATACAATATTAAACGGTAGTAGCTATGAGTTATGCTTTATGTTTTTTTTTATTTTGCTACTTTGTTTTCATTTGTATTGAATTTTAATCTACAATATGATAAAGTTAAGGAAATTGCATCTGTCCTGACTATAAAAGTTCAAGGAATGTCATCATGTCTTCATCTTGGATAATTTGCCCTTGGGTGTTTCTTCTACAAAAGCTTTAATAATTTGGTCAATCCATTTATGAATGAATGAATGGCCACCCCTTTACTATAAATAAAAAAAAAATTATGTTCAAATACTGCTCTGATGAAGGTTTGAACATGAAATGGCTTGTTAACTGCTTCATAGCAGGTTGTGACTTTTAGACTGCTCTTGTTTGTAGTAAATTTTCAGACCTAAAATATGAATAACAACATGAACCCTTAGAGCTGCTGGTTGTTTTTATTTTTTTTACCCTTACATTTTTCCTTGTCCTGTCTCTTTTCCTAAGAAACAACATATAAAGTGCATGGTTTTCTTTTCCACATTACATGACTGCTTAACAATGCAAAACAAACAAAAAAAATCACTGAATCCAATCTCACCAAGTTACCAATTTGCCCCTATTGTCCAGTTTTGTACTTATTCACACATCGATGTTTACAAGCAATCACAGACCATTTTATCTATTTCACACAAACAAGCATTTGCAGTGTAATAAAAACTCTCTTTTTAAATAAGCGATTCCATAAATTTTGCAAAAATATGTTATTCACTTTTGCAGTACAAGAAAGCATAACAATTTAAATGATCATTTCACTCACCTGATAATAAACTAATAAAAAAGAAACTTAGACACAAATGAGTATAACAAAGAGCCCTCAGCCAGCCTGAATATCAAAGTCTTGGATTCCTGCATCAGATGCTGTCTCTTCTTCCATGACGTCAGGTCGTCAGGGTATAAAACATTCAGCCGATGCCATTACATCAGTTTTTCTTGTCCCAGATGTCAGCTTCCCCCATAATAGAAAGCAATTATATGTTATGATACACCTCCAACAAAAAGCAAATTCATCAGAAAGCTGAAATACACTAAACAAGAAGAAAAGTATAGCCAAGAGAAGTCAGGGGGCTGGAGGGTGGGTAACCAGGACTACAACAGTGAATACACTTGAACATCTACATTTATGGTAAGTGTACATAACTGTACTATGTTCATCGTGTTTCACTGTTGCAGTCATTACATTTGGGTTGATTCCTAAAGCAAAGGAAGGGAGGAGGAAGTTAGAGAGCATTAGGGCCAGCTATTAAGCTCTGCAAGACTGTTGTGGCAAAACCAAAAAAAAACAGGCATGTGGTAATGCTTGGTGAAGGTATGTACAGAGCTCCAGGTAGCAGCTTCTAGGATGTCCCTGGTAGGGACACCTCTGAGAAAGGCTGTAAAGGTAGATGCAGCCCTGGTGGAATGTGATCTTATCCCGTGTGGGGTAGGTTTTCCATGGTGATTATAGCAGAAATTAATGCAATGGGCTATCCACTTAGAAATGGTTTGCTTTGAAATGGCCTTCCCCTCTGCCCCTGCAGCAAAGCCAACTAGCAGCTGTTCAGATTTTCTGAGAGGCTTAGTCCTATCCAAATAAAATCTAAGTTGCCTGTGCACATCCAAAGAGTGCAGTATTCATTCTCCTTTGTTTTGTGGATTTGGGAAAAAGTAGGCAAATGAATGGATGGATTAAGGGCCACACTAGACACCACCTTGTGCATAAAGGAAGGATTGGTCCTGAGGGACACCTTGTCTGCATGGAAGATGATGAATGGCTCCACTGCCATGAGGGCCTGTAATTCAGACACTCTTCTTGCTGAAGTGATGGCTAAAAGGAAGGCTGTTTTCCAAGAAAGGAATTTCAACTCTGCAGTTGCAGCTGGCTCAAAAGGAGGTAGAGTGAGCTTTTCCAATACAAAGTTAAGGTTCCAGGCTGGAGTAGGGACTCTCCTGGGGGTCTTAAATTTTTGGCCCCTCTGAGGAATTGCTTTAGCAGGGGGTGAGAGAAGAGGGGTGGTTTGGTATTATAATAAGCTGAAATGGCAAGGGCATGAATTTTAATTGATGAGAAGGAAAGGCCCTTGTGTAGCATCTCTGTTAAGTACTGAGGAATATGCGGTAAGCTGGGAACCGTTGTGCCCATCCCCTGAGTCTGGCTCCAGGAATAGTATCTTTTCCACTTTTCAGCATAGGATTTTCTAGTACTAGGCCTCCTTGCCTCCAGAATGACATCTAGCACCTGCTTACTGAGGGATGTTATTGGAGAGCTCAAGGAATTAGCCAGGATGCAAGGTTCAGGGTTTGAAGATGAGGGTGTAGAATCTGGCTCTCCTGCTGGGATAGCAGGGAAGGGGTCTGAGGCAGGTGCCATGGTTCCAGCAGTGACATACTGCGCAAGAGGGGGTACCAGTGTTGGCGTGGCCAGTCTGGTGCAATCAGTATTTTCCTTGGTTTGTCCTGTTTGATCTTTAGCAGAACTTTCAAGAGGAGAGACAGAGGGGGAAAGGCATGAACTGAGAGGTTTTCTCAGGTGAAGGACAGGGCATCCACTTTCCAAGCTTGGCTGTGGGAAGTCCTTGTGCCGAATTTGTCCAATTAGTAGTTCTGAGGGGAGGCAAACAGGTCTATCTCTGGATTCCCCCATTCGTTTCTTAACATGTTGAATATTTTTGGTTCCAGTTTCCACTCGTGTGGGTCTATGAGATTTCTACTTAGGTCGTCTGCCAGTGAATTTAGCTTGCCTGGCAAGAATTGAGCTTGTAGGTGCACTTGGTAGCTCAAGGCTGTGTTCCACAGAGCCATGGTTAGTCTGCAGAGAGGGTAAGAGAGGGTTCCCCCTACTTCTTTATGTACCATATAACAGTGGTGTTGTCCGTCTTTACTAATAATTGTCCTGGAAGAATGTGGTCCTTGAAGGCTGTCAGGAAATTCTGTACAGCTAACATTTCTTTTTGGTTGATATGCAGGTGCATCTGACTTGGGTTCCATTTGCCCTGAATGCACTGCCCTGCCAAGTGAGGCCCCATGCATAGTCTGATGCATCTGTTGTTAGGGTTTGGGTGGCAGGGGAGTAGAGTGAATGGAAGCCCCTTGTTGTGGTAGCAGGCCTCTGCTCACCAAAGGAACTCTGTCTTTATACAAGGAATGATAGGAATCATTGATTCCAGGTCCTGACAATGTTGACACCATAGGCTTTTTAGATATCATAGTAGTTTCCTCCTATGCAGTCTTGCATATGGAATTAGCAGAATGCAAGAGGCCATGAGCCCCAGGGCTTGCAGGATTTTCCTTGCAGATAGCTGGGTCTTTGTGGCCAGTAGTGTGAAGTAGGCTGTCAAATAAACTTGTTTCTCTGGCATGAGGTAAGCCATCTGGGAAGTTGTGTTCAAATTTGCTCCCAGGAATACAATTTGTTGGCAGGGTACTAGATGAGATTTCTTTTTTTTATGGTGTACCCCAGCGAGGTTAGAAGTTTCTTTACAAATGCCAGATGTTTTAGTAGCATGTCCTGGCTTTCTGTCTGAATTAGACAACCGTCCAGGTATGGGTATATTTGAATAGTTCTCTGCCTGCAAAATGCAATGGCTGCAGCTAGACACTTTGTGAATTCCCTGGGTGCAGCAGATAAGCCAAAGGGAAGTGCAGATAACTGATTTTACATGGAGCCTGCTCTGAAGCGTAGGTATTTCCTGCAAGATTCCCTTATTGAAATGTGCAGGTAAGCTTCCATTAAGTCTAAGGTTGTCAACCAGGCATCTTTGCCTAGCATAGGAAGTAGCTGTTGAAGTGTTAGCATTTTGAATTTTGGGATTACCAAAAAGGTGTTTAGAATAGAGAGGTCCAGGATAGGATGCCAGGAACTGTCTTTTCTGGGTACCAGGAAAGGTTTTGAGTAAAATCCTTGTCCCCTTTCTTCTGCTGGGACAGGTTGAATAGCCCTGATACTTAGAAGAGAGAGAACCTGCTGTTGAGCCTCTGCCCACTGATTTAGGGGTAGGTCTGGCCAACCGTTTGGAGTTGCTAAAGTGTGGAAGTGGAATCTGTATCCTTGGGAAACTATATTTAAAACCCATTTGTCTTAGATAATGAGTTCCCAGTTTTTTGCATGCAGGGCGATCTTTCCCCCTAAAGGAGCAGTCAGTTGAGCAGGGCTTGGAAGGTTTAAGGTTAAGTCATTGTGACAGTTTACCATAAGGGGGTGTCTTACTACTTCCAGCTTTGGAAGTGGGAGCCCCCCATTGCTTAGGCCTGTGAGTACCTTGAGACTGTAGCCTAGGTAGTCTGCTGTTCCTGGGTTTGGGCTGAGAAGTCCTGGAAGAGACAGGAAAGGACCAATTCTTAGATGGCCAATGCCTGCTAAATCTGGGAGGCTGTACTTGCAGGAAATCTTTAACAGTTTGCGTAGATTTAGCATTTTCCTCCATCTTTTTAAGGACTTCTTCTGCTTTGTTGCCAAACAGGCTGTCTTGGTTTAAGGGAGCATCCAGTAATTTAGTTTTAACATGATCTGGCAAATTTTGCTCCTTAAGCCAAGCATGCCTTTTAAGTACAGACCCAGTGACAGCAGCCCTGCAAGATGCTTCTAAAGAGTCAAAACCACATTGCAAAGTATGTTTACCAACTTGTTCAGCAGAATGCATTAAATCCTGTAAATCAACATAATTTTCTGTTTAAGTAGTCCCATAATATGCTGCTGATACTTTAACATATGAAACTGGCAGTTTAAGGCCCTAATGGCCAAAGTAGCAGAAGTATATACCTTCTTACCCCATCTGTCCAAGGCCCTGGAATCTCTATCAGAGGGGGTAGGGTTTTTGGCAGTAGACGCCTTAATGCCTTTAGGTTCTTGAGAAATGGTCTCTGGGTCCAAAGTAGGATTTTTGAAGAGGGACTTGTGAGAGTCAGGTACTCTGTAATACCTGTCAGGCTTCCTGGGAGCTGGAGGTAAAGTGTCTGGGGCCAGGCTAGATTCCAAGAAGGCATCATCTACAATGTCCAGGACAGGAGGGATAGCTAAAGGCTTGTGTTTAGGGAGGAGTAAGAATTCCCTAAGCCTCTTTTTGGAGTCAGTGTAATCAGAGCTTTCCCAGCAGAAATGCTCCCTAAGAGTGTGCAAGGTTTCACCAAAAGAAAAATCTTCTGAAGGTGAAGCAGAGGGGATGGAATCCTCTGCATCAGAATCCTCATAGGTAGATAAGGGCAAATCCTGGTAATCAGTAGAAATAGAAATTTCAAAATCCTGATTAGAAGAATCAGAAGGAAAATCAGTTATAGGTCTCTTAGAGGGTGAAGGCTGGCTTCCCGTAATTAAAGTAATAAGGTTTTCAGCCATTCTTATCATTTGTTTCTTTAGGCATATGGGCCTGACCATGCAGTTTGGACGTCGGTTTTCTAGGCGTGGGTCGAGTTTTGGGCCTTGAAGAAGAAGACAACATCAGTTTGAAATGCAAGTCAGTAAGCCTGAATGCACCCTCAGAAGCCAGTGCCTGCACAGCAGCTCTGGAACCATCCAAGGTAGAGACATCCACAGGTTTCATAGTCGAAGAAGCATCTTGCGGCATACCGGACTCTGAATGGGGCTCAGTAGAGGCCTGCAAATCTGAAGTAGCAGGTATCAGGGGCTTCAAAAGTGCCTCACTGAGTACTGGCAAACTGGCGACTAGCTTAACGGAAGTGTCGCCTGCAGCTTTGGACCTATGCGGTCTGTCTCTGTATTTATCTTTACCTTTTTTCTGAATGTCGGTAGTCGGATGGCGTACTGAAGCCATTTCTGGATAGTTAAACCGAGTACCAAAATAATTTGCTGCAAAAAGAAACCGACGACAAATAGTCCGGGGGTTGAATAAGGCAAAAAAACATCCACGAGGGACGTCGTGGTCTGGGCCTAAGCAAGGAATGCAGTACGAATGAAAATCTTTATGAGGTATTTGCTTTCCACAGGTAATACAATTGTTAACTTTTACTAACATCGGTTGAGAGCAAGAAAAAGGATCCCCAACGGGGTACTTAGCTTTTTTGAAGACTTCGGTTCTGAAACTCAAAAATGAATATTTCAGGAGTCGGCCAACCGGCACTTGCGAACTGCTTCTGCTTTGGGCACCGCGTGGCAAGAAAGACTGATGTAATGGCATTGGCTGCATGTTTTATACCCCTGACGACCTGATGTCATGGAAGAAGAGATAGCATCCGATGCAGGAATCCAAGACTTTGATATTCAGGCTGGCTGAGGGCTACCTGCAGGCAGATAACCCAAATGTAATGACTGCAACAGTGAAACACGAACATCAGTAGCTCTTTGTTTACAATTCTTCAATTTACTGTAATGGGGACCAGCGATAAATCCTCTCCTCTAGTCATTGGGTATGGTCTGTAAGCTCTCCCTGGCTACGTGCAGGAGTTGTCTGGTACTCTTGTTTTTTCCATCTTTCAAAAATATCCTGGATGCTTGGTGACTGAATTTTTTGTGGTGGTTGGGGTCATGACTGAAAAAGGTCTGAAAAATACCAATGTACTTACCTAAGTTATAAAGTATATAACTTAAAATGAGTGTCCTTTATATCATCATCATCATCATCAAGCAAGCATACGCACATATGCATACCCACACACACACACACACACACACACACACACACACACACACACACACACACACACACACACACACACACACACACACACACACACATACACATATACACACGTACACTTATACACAAAAACACACCACACACAAACACAATTATACAGACACACGCACACAAATGCACACAAGCACACACACAAACACACAATTATACAGACACGCACACACATTCACACACACACACACACATACACACAAACGCACACACTCACATACACACACACACACACACACACACACACACACACACACACACACACACACACACACACACACACACACACACACACACACACACATACACACACATGGTGACCTGGATTTCAAGGGTAGGAGTAGCAATGCTGTTGATCTCACTGTTAGTAAATGTTGGCTCCATGGGTGCATACATTCAGTGCATTGCAACTGGCATCTGATATGCCTTTACAGCCTATGCAATCTATGGCTATGGGAGGCACTAGATGTGAAGTGGTCAGGAAGAGGCTGTCCAGCAACAGATTACATTATTCATTACTGTGGTGCCTTCAGTGTCACCTGTGGGGACACACCCTGCCACTCACACTTATTGGCATTGCTCCTCAAGCTCAACACATGGGACACCTCATCAGGATATATGCATATGGTCCCATATTTCTGTCCCTTCTCTCTCATGGACCAGATCCAGTACCAGCACCACAAGCCAACATAGTGGACAGTGGCAACGGTCACATTGCAGTAGCATGACCCCACCACTAAAGATATGATCCCTGACTTCCCACAATCTGGAGTTCATGTCTTATGACTTTGCCCCACTTTATAGTGTTGCTTTCATCTGTCACTGTGTCCCCCCACTCTCTATGTGAGTGCAGTAATATATGATGCACAGTATGGCCAGCCTATGCATGACCCTGTACAGCCGGGGTGTGAAACAGCATGTATCATTTTATTCTGTGTTAAATTATTCATTTCCCATAGCTGTGGTCAAGATGCTACCTCTTTGCTGGTGCTACATAGTATTACATCTGCCTCTGCCCTAGCTGTTGCTCTACTGCCTCATGTTCCTCCACTGACTGCCCATACTGGCCTTCTGTAGTGGGTATTACTGGTAAAAAAAGATTCTGCCATGATGTTCACTTGCTACCCTATCTGTTTGTATAATACCATATTTTGTAGCAAGATGCACATAACATTTTTCTTGCTTCACGTCATTATTGTACATTGAAGTGCCCCTTCTGAGGTGTCTAAACTCTAAAAACATCTCTTTAGTTGTCCAGATATACCCACTGCTACTTTTCAGGTTTCCATAAAGACTGAGTTATGGGAATTTCCAGAATTTTCTGACAGTTGTGCATCAGGCTCATAAATGAGGGTTCTAAGGCATGTCTGATATCACTTTTAACACACAATAAACAGTATATGTGCTTGCTCCCTGCATTCATGGTACCTGTCGCAATAAGTGTTTCTATCTGGCATGTTGGTACAGGCTGGATTTGTGCCAGATCAGGAACAGTTGGCACAGGTTGGATGTGTGACAAATGTGTGAGATATGCAAATTGTCTAGGTGGTGTATGGGTGTATTATAATTAATGTCCTGATTATAACAGACCACATAGCAGTTCAGGGAGTAGAAACCCTTCCTATTTATGCATCATATGCCTATTGATTCCTTGGGGTCTAATAGAAATGTGACTGCAAACTAAGGTTTTCAGGATCTCTGTGAAATTGCATTTGTCATAGGAGGCCCACACGTTTGTGGTTCTCTCCTTTTTTTTAACTTTAAAATATACTTCTCCATGTGTTCCAGCACAATGTTGAGGAACTTGTTTAAAATTTATGAGGCCTACACCTACCTTACCCCTGATGTGTTCCCTACAGGTTGCTGGAAGTTCCATGTAGCTACAGTTATTGGAGAGCCCACATTTTGCCTCTCAGTAGTCATCATGGGATTAGTGCTTCTATGTTTTTTTTTTCCTGGTGATAGAAAGAGTACAGGGACATTATTTCCTGGTGACTGCTGATAGCTGGAAAGCCTAATAACTGCTTCATAGGTGCCAACTTGGAATTTGTGTTTATATTTTGCTCCTGATGAGGAAAGGAGTAGAGTGCACTGATTCCTGACTGTTCCTGGTTGGGAAATGACTATCATGCTTGATCTTCCTGATTGGTCTAGTTGCTATTGAAGGCATCTACCAGGAAAAGGCTATAACAAGCCCACAGACCCTTGCATTATCTGGGATATGACTGTGGATCACCAAACAGGCTATGGCCTGCTTCTCAACTTGGGATTAGTGCTACTGTTTTGCTTATCATAAGAGAAGAAGCAAAGGAGCATTGTATCCCAGCAAAGTGAATCTGTGGTGAGATCGGCACTACTGTAGTAGCAGCCAGGCAGCAGCCAGTCAAGTGAAGCTTCTCTTTTCATTATTCTTGATGGTGAGATCGACACTACTGTAGTAGTAGCCAGGCAGCAGCCAGTCAAGTGGCACCCCTCTTTTCATTATTCTTGATGGTGAGATCGACACTACTGTAGTAGTAGCCAGGCAGCAGCCAGTCAAGTGACGCCCCTCTTTTCATTATTCTTGATGGTGAGATCGACACTACTGTAGTAGTAGCCAGGCAGCAGCCAGGCAAGTCACGCCCCTCTTTTCATTATTCTTGATGGTGAGATTGACACTACTGTAGTAGTAGCCAGACAGCAGCCAGGCAAGTCATGCCCCTCTTTTCATTATTCTTGATGGTGAGATCGACACTACTGTAGTAGTAGCCAGGCAGCAGCCAGTCAAGTCACGCCCCTCTTTTCATTATTCTTGATGGTGAGATTGACACTACTGTAGTAGTAGCCAGGCAGCAGCCAGGCAAGTGACGCCCCTCTTTTCATTATTCTTGACAAGCTAATTCTTTCTTTCTTTTCAGTAAGTACTGCTTGCTTTTGCTTCTAATTTCAGAATATCTGCCTAAATACCTCATCCATAAATCATCAGGTTCTACTTATTAATTTCCCCTCAAGTGTTTGGCAGAACACTGTATAGACACATACACCTTGAGGTGACATTTTTCCTGTAAATGCAACATTGAAATTTCACCAGTACCTAGTAGCACACAGGACAACTAGTTTGCAGTGACAAGCACTGTTCCCAGAGTGGTAAACCGGATACTCCTGACATTCATATCTCTCAAACGTACAGATATTCTCAGAATGTCCAGATTTTTGCCTTGTATTTTTTGTCTGTTGCTCAGAAAATTTGTGGTTTTCTAGCAAGTCCCTCATGATTGAAGCCATTATATAATGACATACATTTAAGTTTCAGATTTAATATCCTTCAGAAATTGCATGCTAAAACAAATCCTGTTACTCTGTTAACTCTAAGTTTAGAAGACCAACAATTAAAATCTGTCACTATTTTTGGCCTTTGTCCCCCCATTATTTTAGGCTTTGTCCAGATTTCAATTACTAGGAGATTGAAAGGTATGCTGACATTACTTTAGTCTTACTCCAGCTGTCTAATCAGTAAAAAGAGCCTGTTGCCATGGATATGAACTTTCTCACTATCTCTGTTACCAGCTTGGTGGATATGGGCATCCTGAGGCAATGTAAAAATTGTCTCATGTTTACTGACAACCAGTTAATTCTTAAACAAACTGATACGGTATGTGAGAAATGTATTTACACAATGTCACTGGAGGCAATGCTCTCACATACAGTACTCCTAATGTCAATAAGGATGTCAGTAGTACACATGCTGCACCCATCACACACAATTAAAAGCTGACATATAAACCCAGATATGCTGAGGCACTTAAATGTAACCTTTCTAAAACCCAAACGCCTCCTAGATGAAGCACATATAACAAATACCCTCAGCAGTCCCAAATGCACTCTTTCTAAACAGCATCCACATCAACACATAAGAGCCACATCTCATGGAACCTCTACTTCTAAGCCCGTCAGGCAAGTGAGCACAAAATCCAGTATTGTGGTTATTGGAGACTCTATTGTGATACACTGTGATGTCCCTCTCACCAGGCTGAGTAGGGATAAAGTCACTGTCAATTGCTTATCAGGGGTCACGATCCACTACATTATGCACACACTCAGGTCATTGGACCACAAGAACCATGACTCATAGTCCATGTGGATGTAAATGACCTGAGATGTGCCTCACTATACTATATGAAGAGGCATCACGGATCTCTGGGATTATGTGTCCCAGGCTGGTATGAGCCTAGCAGTGAGCAGCATTTTACCTTCTTCAAGGATAATGCCACAATATGGACCAAAGATGACTGACTAATAATTGACTTAGTTTCTGGTGTCATTCTAAGGGGGTGCAATATTTGTCAGCAATGCATGAACGGAGTTGGTCAGCAGACCATGCTGCCTGGCCAGGGAACATCTGAATCTCTCCCATCTAGGCTTTTAAATATTAGATAAAGCATTGTCCTCCCCCATAGTGCCCTTTTTTAGGCAATGCCAAATTGAAAGTACTTCAGACATGGCAAATCAAAACCAAGAAAATTTAAAGGTGCTATTGCTTAGTGCTAGAAGTCTAAACAAAAAAAACTTCACTCCCTAGAAGCTATCTTCAACCTAGAGAATGCTAACATCTGTATGCTCACTAAGACAAGGCTTAAAGCCACACACAGCACACTGACAGTGCAAGTTTAATATTGCCTTCCAAACATTTAGACCAGCTGCTACACCGACAGGGACTAAAGTTGGCGGCATCTTGATTTACATCAAAAATAAATATACCTCAAGGCTGGTCAAACAAGATAATGCATTTGAGCTTCTTCACATTCAAATCACCACAGGCAAAATCTAGTACCATTTCCTTGCTAGCTATAGGTCCCCTTCTATGACCCAGGAAACACATAGCATATATTTAAACATATTGGAAACACTCACCATACAACTCAATACTACATGTATGGATAACTTTAATTACCCCAGTATTAAATGTGAGTCATGTATGACACAAAATGGTCTCATTTGAAGTAAACATAAAATCAGGAACCCTAGCTAACCCTGCAATATTCAGGAACTACTCTAAGACTAATTTTTTACTATTAAGTGATAACTTGGCAAAATTTCAAGACCCCATAAACCCTGATAACACTGCTGCCTATGCAGAACTGTTCACAGACACCTGATGCAAGCATGTTAAAACTGCACAGAGGCATCTGTACCCACCTGGAAGAAGTACAGGACTAACTAAAAAAACAAGCCACCTTGTTGGAAGCACAACATCAATAATGCTGTATAACAGAATGAAGAAAACCAGGGCAAAAATTAGGAGGTGCTAAACAAACAACTCAGACAGCAAATGCGGTTAACCAAAGCCAAGTATGAGATAAATTTGACCTTCCAGGCCAAGGACAATCAGAAGGCATTCTTTAGCTATGTCTGAAACCTCAAAGGCAATACACAATTGTGTGCAGTGTTCATTGGAAATGGAGACACCTGTACTGAGTCAAAAGATACAGCAAACCTGCTGGCCTACAAACTGAGCTCCAGCTTTACCACTCTCTCCCCCTCAACCCTCCCCCATAAATACCATCGAATATAACCCTGCTATCACTAGGGAACAGGTCCTTAATGATGCATCAATGGGTCCAGACAATATCCCAGGATTCCTTTTAAATAGCATGAAGCAAGACTTATCAGGCCGCCTGGAATTGCTATTTAACTGTAGCCTCCAAACAGGCTCCGTGCCTCATGAATGGAGAACAGTAACTCTGCACAAAGGTGGGCCATATACAGGCCATGGAAACTACAGACCCATATGTCTGACTAGTCTGATATGCAAAGCCATGGAAAGAATTATCATGGAAATGCTCAATAATGACATAGAAAACCTCCAGACACTGGACTGAACCAAATTTGTTTTTATCAAGAGCAGGTCATGTCTACTCAACCAGGTGGACTTTTTTGAGAAGGTCAGCAAAGCAATAGATGAGGGCAAAATGGTTCACACTGCCTACTTTGGCCTGGCCAAAGCTTTTGACACAATACACCACTTGGGCATTGTTGACAAACTTAAGAGGTTAGGTACAAACCCTTATGTAAGCTAGTGCAGGACAGGAATCTCAAAGAGTTATTTGAAGGGAAACCTAGAGTAGGTGGTAAGCGAATTTGCCCCAAACCTGGGACCTATATATATATACATATATATATATGTGTGTGTGTGTGTGTGTGTGTGTGTGTGTGTGTGTGTGTGTGTGTGTGTGTGTATATATATATATATATATATATATATATATATATATATACAGCGAGTAATGCAGCACTTCAAATCTTCTTCCAGAGTTGAAGCTTTTATTTGTAATCCATCCAATAGCCGTTTCAACTATTACTTCAAAATGGAAAGTCCATCATATACAAAAAACAATGAAAAGACTGCAGAAAGCAATGCTGCCATCCTAGTAGGACATATCATCAGAAACCACCGGCAGAGAACAGGAAGAAAACAGACCTGTTTTGCCCCCTGGCATCCTCAGTGTATACAGGAAGTTCGCAACTAAACAGTATGTATATAGAGAAATCAAATCCATAATATAACCAACATGTTTAAAGTGCCCAATTCCCATAAACAATTTTTTATATATTACACAAAAAACTGTAGTATATATATATATATATATATATATATATATATATATATATATATATATATATATACATATATACACAAATATACATACTTCATTTAACAAACTAAAGCAGTTAAAAACTGTCATTTAATCCCGGTTTAAATAAAGCTCCTAAGTTAATAATCCATATTCTTTCCTTTTTGTCCAAAATATAATGTATTTATAATTTATTTATTTCACATTTGTTAACCGGGTTAGTACAACTGAGCAGTTATAGCGCATTTTCAGTGGAGACCTGAGGAGAAAAGCTCCAGCAAATTAATAAATACATAGTAGCAACAGTGGACTTAAACAGCAAATAAATACAATATAAGAAAAATAACAAGAAACAGTGAACAAACACTAAATACAACATAAGTTTGATAGAGCGTAAAACTTATAGAAATGGATGAGTAACTTTTTAGAGGTGCATGTCTCAAAAAAGGCAATAAAAAGTAGAGCTATATATATTACACAATTATCAGACAGTAATTTCAGTGGTTAGATACATTTGACTAACATAGAGAAGTTATGTAGCAAAAACAGGTTGTTCAGGTAGGATCATGGCATGGGCAGTTCCAGTTGGTTTGGAAGACTAGTTTTAGTTTTTTTTTGAAGCTTGTTGGTTGAGTCATGTTTTGTAAGTTAAAAGGTAGGGTATTCCAGGTTTTAGTAATAGAAGATTTGTAAAGAAGATTTACTATGTTAAGTTTAGGTGTATATATTTCCAGAAGAAGTTTCTCAGAGCTACGGAGGGGGAGTAAGGGGTAAATTATCACCCCTAATATTGTCAATACCAATATAAATAAAATGTGACCCCTATGTTCAATCATATGCTTATAGAGGGCACTCCTAATCTGTCTACTGTTTAAATCACTAATACATAGTGCTATTCTATGTGTGAAAGGCTAAGACATCTGTCCAACATAGAAAGCACCACATTGACACACTGCCATATAAATCACCCATTCTGTACAGCATGTAATTAAAGATCAAATGACAAATACTTTATTGGCATTGATAGAAGTGAACTATATTTTTTTGGACACTACCTTACAATACCTTCTATGTGGCACACCTGATCACAAAGGGTTTCTCATCCAGATCCAAGGAGGTGATTGTGCCCCTTTACTCCTCACTCATTAGGCCCATAATAGAGTACAATGCCCCATTTGGGATGTACCTCACTAGACACCTGCAACAACTAGAAAGACCACAGAAGTACCTCACTAAGAGGATTAAGGGCCTTAAACAATTACCCTATGAAGCAAGACTAAAAAAGCTCCAGCTCTTCTCAGTCGCTTACCGTCTGCTCAGAGGTGACCTATGCCTGACCTATAGAGCCATGTCAAACCCTGAACTAATGGACATGCCTCACCTCAAAAAAATGAGATCCCTCAGAACCACTCATTCTAGTGACTTGAACCTATGTACAACAATAAACAGGACATGCTGGAAGGATAGATTCCTGTCCCAGCGACTCCCCTCACTCTGGAATAGAATCCCAATCCATATTCGACAGAGCTCCTCTCTGACCCTCTTCAAGAGAAATCGTGATGAGTGGATGGGTAATCGTAAGTTCTACCCTGGGATCACTTCAGTTGCCCTGTTGACAGAGGCCCAGGTTACTAATGTAATGGGGAGGAGAAAGCCATCACTCTGTGGCTAGGCTTATAAATGCCCATGAGCAGATAGCCTAGTACTTACCTATGAACCTATGAATACGTACAATTCCCACAAAAAGTGCAGTTTTCCTTGGTCTAACACTTCAAGTCTTACTTTTTTTGAAACCAGATAAAAATTTATCAATATTTTACCTTTCCTATATCCAAAAATATACTGTTCTCCCAATATTTGATTGAAATATGGGTCTGATTACAAGATATCCCAATATTTATTTATTTATTGCATCCTTGATCTTAAAAGTGTTGGTACCATAAGTAGTTATGAATCTAAGAATCAAATCAGATGCAGTTTTACCTGCCTTACTATCATCACATGTCAACAGATCATCTCTCTTGCAACATAAAGCAGCACTGTAGGCTTGATCTACTATTCTTACATCATAACCCCTATTCAAAAATCTTTGTTTCATCTTAAGGGCTTCATTTTCAAAGTCATGTTCTGAACTACATATCCTTCAAAGTCTCCAAAATTGAGCTTGTGGTATATTTCTAATAATATGTCCAGGATGACAACTAGAGACCAACAAGATGGATTTTTGTAAATGGTTTTCAATAAAACTTATAGCCATAGTGCCATCAATTAGTTTAGAAATATTTACATCCCAAAAGTCAATATTGAACATTTGTATTTTACCTACAAAAACAATAGCAAAATCATTAGTATTCAGATATTTCATGAACTTATGCCAAACATCTACTGGTCCATTCCAAATACACCAGCAGTCGTCAAGGTAATGCCACCACATATTTAAATACCTAAGAAATGGGTTTTTAGCATCATATATTAACTGATATTTCAAATATCCCATTAATGCATCAGCATATATAGGTGCGAAAGTGGCACCCATGGCAGTACCCTTGATCTGCAAATACCAATCTCACTTGTAGATGAAGGCATTATGTTCTAATACTAATCTTAGGAGAGTCAGCAGAAATTCCATTTCCAAATCCACAAATTTTTTTAGATTCCATTAACCAAAACTTCACAGCCATTATCCCACCCTCATGTGGAATACTAGTGTACAAAGATTGTATATCAAAAGTAAAACGTTGGAAATAGCCATGGTGGTCTCTGGAAGTGTGATAAAAGAAGTTTTACTGTTTTCGTTTAGAGACCTCTATTCTGTAACTGCTTCACTAAACAACATGTACATCAAAAGTACTTAAATATGCATTTGGTGGTGCTTGTAGATCATTCTTAGTGTTAGAAAATGATTTCTATCTTTCATACGTGCTCTCACAAATGTTAATAAGGGTTTTAGTTTACTCTCTAAATAAACTGAAATGGATTCAGTAACAGACTCTATTCTCAAAACAATTGATCGACCTGATGGGTTATTTCTGCATTTGTGAATTTTGGGTAGTAAATAAAAATAAGGTGACTGGGAATCATCTACTGTCAGCAGTTGAACTAAGTAGTCATCAATCAAACCCTTATTTTTGCTTCATTCAAACAATTATCTATGTACAATTTAAACAAAGAAACAGGGTTAAATGGTAGTTTAGTATAAGCAATTTTGTCATTAAGTTGTCTCTTCACTTCATTATCATACTCAACATTGTCCCACACAACAATCGCACCCCCTTTATCAGCCTTAGTAATAACCAAACTTCCAGAGCAAGTTGAACCAAATCTGAATAGTGGACAATGGGAAGCTGTATTGGAGTAATGTGAATTGTTATGGCAACTGTGGTTAAATGCAAGAACACCCCCAGGGCTTAATAGGCAACCTTTGCTGGGTTGTGTATTAAAAAATGAGGGCTGCTAAGTTGTGATGGAAAATGTAGATACATTTTGTTTCAAATGAAAAATGGTTTCAGGAATAAATGTGAACTGTGAAAATACTGTTTGTATGTTTTTAAAAACGTGCTTTTATTAAGATTATTTTGCTGTGAATTTTGTATTAATTTTAATAATGCTAGTTTGGATTTTGTACTGGCAGGAAATGATGTAAAATTTTTGGCAAATGTTTATTCTTTGTGTAATGACTATTATAAATCTAGTAGAAAACTGAGTGTCTTTATTCTGATGAAGTCTTCTAGTAAGATGAAAGAGCTAAATTCTGTGGAATAAAAACTTAAGATATATGTTCCTGTTGTGTTCTCATACTTGGGGATGTTTACCATGGTCTGTTTCATTTATTGTTAACTAACGTCTAATCTGAATACAACTTTAAATGGCAGCCTTGTGATATGAAAGTCTTATCTTCTCTAGTGTTACTGAAGATTTTTTCATAGCGTAAACCATTCAGCACTTTAACAGTAAAGTTGTAAAACTGTATCTCTGTCTTGTATTTAACAGTAAGTTGGTTGATGTACTTAGTTATGTTGGGAGAGGTATAACTAATCTCTGGGCTCTGTCCACTCAATACTTTTGGTATCAATAGCTGCAGTGTTATAACACAGTTGCTGCTTTAATAGCACCATTGTATTTTGTCCTTCAAGCTGTTCCCTTAACTCCATTAAATGGAAGTTATATGCTTGGAGACAGTCTTGCAGATAATTTGTTTTGTCTTGCATGTTTATGATAATGTGCCATTAATCACTTACAACTTCATGGAAGTCATTTAGCTAGGAGGCTTGAACCAAGACTTCTGATTCAGTAATGGAAGTCTTGGCTGTCCATGTGTATATTTCAGATTTGCAACTCTACAACCTTTCAGTCTTTTGGTTTCTCCCATTAGGGGTCACCACAGTGGATCACTGGTCTGCAGATTGATTGGCAGTGGAGATTTTATGGTATTGAGTTGCCAGCCTGGCACCCAACCTTCACAGAAGGTACACGGCAGCACACACACACGCACACACACACACCTACTGAAAAAGCTAAAAAAGCAAAAAAGGCAGACTCCAAGGAAAGTGCAAGACACACCCAAAAGTTTAATTCATAAGCAAGTAAGTGAAATTCATCCGAATTAAAATGTTTGGGTGTATCTTGCACTTTCCTCGGAGTCTGCTTTTTTTTTTTTAATATATATTTCAGATGTATCAGAGCATCTAATCAATGCTGTTATACTATGCATTTCACTGTCCACTGAGTGTGCAGGCAGTACAGAGTTGCTTGCAGTAGGGAACAGTCATTCACTGTGGGAAGATATTTCATGCAGTCCAAATGGTACTCGAAAGAGAAATGCAACAAAATGTACCCCACAGGATTTCTGCCTTAATTCTTTTATAGATAAGTACTGCTACAGTTAATTGATATTAGAAAGAGATAATTATAATGCTATTAAGTAGCCTAGATTAAACCCTGTGATGCACAGCGTGGTTATATACTGTAACCATCTCAATTACCAGCTCTACCCTGACACACACAGACACAAACATAGGCCGCTTACATAATTTGAATGGAATTTGTACTGCAATAGCTAGTGAAATAGCTACTTACTGGCATTACTTATTTTCAGTCTGAGCAGTTTGTAGCTGTTAGCAGCAAGAAAAATTGTAAGTTATTTTATCAGTTTTCATATTTTTTAATCTTTTTTAGTTGCAATGTTACTCGCGTGTTCCTTTCATAAACAATGCTTCACTCTGGCATGCGTTATGATTTCCTTGCTGCAAAAATATATACATGTCATTTATGCCATTTCATTTTTGCCACAGATACAACAGTGTTATTCCTCAAAGACATTTATCTTTTGATAAACATTGGACAGGAGTCTGACAAATGGCTAGTACTATGTATGACCAGAGTGAAGACGAATATAGGAAGCAAGTCAATTGCTATTTCATATAAAACTCAGCATAATGGCCTGGCCAAATGTTACTGTGCACCAAGCATCAGACAGTGCACACTGCATATGAAAATGAGCTAGACAAAATGAATAGCAGTAAAACAAATCTGATGAAAGCTAGAAGCTGTTCAAAGTTTTTCTAATAAAGACAACGTGATATATAGATGTTACATATCATCTCTTTGGTTGAGAAAAGCTAAAATGAGCCAGACTTTATTGACTTTTCAAAGATAAGAACACCAGGAAAAAAAAACAGGAAAAAAAAAAACAAAATAAATAGTTTTTTCAGATGAAAATCCCCCTGCTGTGCACCCTAATGCATATATGCCATTTTCACAATTGCACTACAGTGGAAAAAAGTGAAAAACACCTCAAGGAGTGCACCACTGGCTTGCATGATGTACACTTGCATAAAAAGAAATCAGGAAAATGCATCAAGAAAGCACAAGTTTGCCCTACTAGCGAGGTGCATGTGTGAATGAGTGCACGTACGCACACACACACACAAACACATGCACACACACACACACATGCATACGCACACACACACACACACACACACACACAGTCACATACATGCACACACACCCACTAACATGCACAAACACAAACACACATACCACATACACATACCACACACACACACACACACACACACACACACACACACACACACACACACACACACACACACACACACACACACACACACAGTCACATACATGCACACACACCCACTAACATGCACAAACACAAGCACACATACCACATACACACACAAACACACATTCATACACAGATAGCCAACCAGAAACACACATATGAATGAATACATGTACAGGCAACCTGTAAGAGTCCATAGCAAGACAAGCTCCATATATTTTGATGTATGTCACATATCAGGAAGTCCATGAGAAATGCAAAGAAGCAATGGTACTCAGCAAGGGATGTTGAATGCTTGTAAAATCAGCCATTAAGAGTTTCTGCCACTTTTAAAATGTGGCCATGCAGTTCTGGAACTTTCTGAGTTTCCTGCAGCTGTTTGCCAACCCTATTTATTTTCTGTGCATGTGATATAATAATCCTATCTTAATGAGTCTTGTCTTCATTTCTACTGCCTGCTTGTTGTCCTTTGTGGAACTTTGTTTGTCTTCTCCCCATGCATTTATGCTTCTGCATCATTACTATCACTAAAAGCATTGTTTCATGTCTGCTTTTTCTTCAGACTTCATATTTAAGCAATGTTTCTGTTGTTGAAGTTTTCAGATGCGTTTCAAAGTGTATATGTGACTTCATAAAGAAACATATAAATATAAATATAAATAAGATATTCAAATGGTGTTAAAGACGTAGTGAAAAAACTAATGAAACTGTCACATTCCCCCTGAGATTCAGAAACATACCTAATGTAACTGCGCATGGACTTGCACAGAAATAGTGAGTTGTGAGATGAAGTGCAAAGATAATTATCACTTAAAATGGAAGCATTTAGCACTTTAGCTACTAATTAATTTAAAAAATCTTCTTAGAGAAATGATAGTGCCAATGAACAGAGAAGTAGTTCCCAGGATGGCCTCAGAAACCTCAATTGGCAGTAACATTCGTGTTGCATGCACACATGCAGAGCTGTAGCTAGTTATTTTGGTGACCCTTGTTGTCCCCTAATCTGGTGCCCTCCCCAACTTAATATTGAGCAGAATAAAACTGACCACAAAAGCAGAATCAGCATTTATTTCTGAATGCCTGTACTGTACTACTTACTGTCTGATCGACATCTGATGTTCATGTCTCCCAACGCCGTGCAACTGGGGTGGCTGACCCCTTCATCCCACCCTAGCTATGCCTCTAAACAGAAGTATGTTCATTCACAGGTGTAATCATGCAATTCTACATGAATTGTAGCTCACAGTAATGACCCTGTTAAGTTTTATCCACCGAGGGAAAAACAGTTTACAAGAACCATTCGAGGAGAAGCAGAACAAAGTTCAGCAAAGAACAACAAGCAGGCATTCAAAATGGAGGCAAGACACATTAAGATTATTAAATCACATGGGAGCATAAGAATGTCAGAAAGAAGGAAGGGAGAGAGAGCAGAAGAACATGCACAAGGACACAGTCAAGAAAAGTGATGGAATGGAGGGGGGAGCATGTACCTTTTTTTGGGACAGGTGCCAATTTTTTCTCAAGAAGAGAAGATGGAGAAGAATGTAGGTGGAAGTCAAGGGATGGAAAGAGGGCACGGATATGGTAGCAGGGGCATCAAAATAAACATAAAACATAGACAAAGACCAATAGCTGCAGTGCTGATACGGGGGGGATTGTTAAAATATGTGCAGACATCTTAACAAAGGGAGGACAAGTGGTGATGAAAACCACTGGACCACAAACAACAGTGTAAGGTAACACTGAAGAAAGAAGACTACCATGGTAGAGGATAGGGTGGAGACACAACTCATGATATAGCTGCCTTTGTCAGTACCCATGAAGAGGGCTCTGCCTCAGATGGCACAGAAGGTAGTGCCAGGCAGTAGTAAAACTCTACAAGTTGCACAACGACCATCTCCACATGGCCAGTGCTGCCATTATGCTGCCAGTTCACAAACTTCCCATCATCTCCTCCAGCCTCCTTAGGTAATGAGCTATGAGCACAGTGATGGTGTCATTAGGGGCCGTGTCAACACCTCCATTCATGATCAACTGATACAGTCCACCAATGGTACGTCCAGGTCATTCTTCACCGTATGACCTGGTTCAAGGCTCCTGCACCATCATATTGTGACTTCAACTACTCCAAATATAGACTGGGAACATTACACACTACAAGACTGGTGTGGTATCCCTGCAAGGCCCCTGAGCCAGAGGAAAAACAAAAGCAGCGGAAGCCCCCTTAACAATGCCTTCTATGAATACTCCAGGGACTGCATGATCAGGCAATCCCAAATAAAACCAAGACTCTGTGGACCCCAGCCATTTAAAAAACTTTACAATAAGAGGAGAAAGCTATTACATGATAGAACAAAATCCATCAACTCCAATTTTGAGAGAAAATTTGCCATGGATTCAAAGGACAATCATAAGGCCTTTTCAGCTATGTTAGGGAAACCTGGAAAAAACTCAGAGATATGCTCAGATTTCCAAAAATGATACAAAATCACTGAACCCACAGACATTGCCAACTAAAACACAGCATCAATGGGGATGGTGTCCCCCCCCAGTGTGCTATAGAGCTAAAATGAGAATTAAACCTGCACATAAGGCAGCTGTTCGCTCATAAACAAAGATATAGGGGACTTTTGAGATTTGGACCCGACCCAGTTTGGCTTTGTCAAGGGAAGATCATGCTCCCCATCACAAGGATGGTTGCAAAAACTGGCTTTAAGACAGAACCCAGGGGGTTAGAGTTGCTGGCGCTGTGTGTCAGACTCCAAGCACAAGTGGGTGTCCCACAGGGGTTCGGTCCTTGGCCCCTATTGTTTGGCATCTAACACGATATCCCTCAGAAGGGATTCACGGAAACAGATAGCTGGTGCCAGAGCCATGGCCTGAAGGTCTACCATGGGTATATAGGCACTAACCACTAAGCACAGAAGGGACCAGGGGACCTGGGGACCCAGGCTGGCCCTTTCTTTTTGACACACACATTGCTAAAGTGGTTAGAAAGACCTTCTACATTGCCCACCTGATCATGAAGTCTAGTAAAAGGATCAAAGGATGTCAAAATCTGTCATATGCTGCCAGAGATTGAAGAAACAGCTTCCTATTCAAGCTCCATACCGTCTGCTCAGAGGTGACATGCCTGACACACATCACAAGGCCGAATTAATGGACATGCTGGACATGCAAAACCCAAAAAATCCAAAATCCACAAAACCACTAGAGCAAAGTACTTTAAACGAGCACGGATATAAATAGTGGCTGGGGGGATAGATTTATCAGAGAGAGACTCCCTATGCTGTGGGAATAAACTCGTCATGTGAGGCAGAGCACCCGCTGACTCTGTTCAAGAGAAATCTAGACCTGTGGATGGGATAGCCTAGTATAAACCTATGAACCTATGAACCTATGACCTCTGTCACCCAGTGGAGAGACAAGCCTGAAGACAGATATTGACGTGGCAGGAAAAGAATGAGCATGATAGAAGAAGTGAGACTGTTCCAAACCACAGCACAGCTCTGCCTGACACTACAGAAAACAGCAACATAAATGGGAATAAATAAGAAAACAAATACAAAATATAATATAAAGGTAGCTAGAGACAAAGAAAGTGAGAAAATAAATAAAAACTATATATATATATATATATATATATATATATATATATATATATATATATATATATATATCTACAAACATATTCTCTTTATCTATTTCTGTGCCTGATAGAAAATGTGCATACACAGGTGCAGTAGCAGCATACATCTTGACAATGGGGGGGGTGAGGTAACATCAATGTCAGGATGGAACTCTTGGGCATAATACACCATGGAACATGTGGGTGGTTCTGATCCTGTGGGTTTGTTGGGGGAACAGTAACAAAGGCAGACCATGTAGATAAGGATAGTCTTATTAAGTATGCCAGCCAACAGACATACACTGCCAGTGTGCTGTACCAAATTCAGACAGGACAGTGATGGTAAACACATGTAGCTGTCAGTATATGGTGGGCAGCTGATTTGTACTACAAGACAAAGCTGTTTTAATTTATGTATGCCTAATGAACATAAGCCATTCATGAGCATTTGTGAAATGATGAATGGACACTATGATGGAATGCATAGTCTGCATGGCATAGGACATCTTGCTTTGTGGAAAAATCCACATAGTTTTACAGGCCAACAGCCATGGATGTCAGTTACTGTGTGATAGTGGGCATTCTGTATGGACATGCTGAGCTGGGCAACATTTACAAATATGGAATATGTAAATCCCCTGAACATGTCATGTGTGTATGTGGAAAACAAAAAGGCAGCTTGGAAACACCAAAGCAAATTCCCTCTCAGTTTAATGAAGTACTTTTCGTCTTGCACATATGGCAAGACTTCATTAGAAACTGTATATATTGTTTGTGTTGAAGTTTGTTCAGTTTCTGATGAAGTCTTGCCATATGTGCAGAATTATAAAGGAAGGTAATAAAATGCGGCTATGATACAGATGACTGGAAAATCAGCATGCTAGGTATTATTCTCATCCCTTTATATGGAGAAAAGTTCCATTTCCTCTTGATGTAGGAGCTTGTTCTCTAAAATCTGTTCCTGAGCTGGAAAACACTAACAAGAAATACAAGTATCATGAAGTAAATATCCTGAAACTACCATTTAACTCTATCTATTGTAACAGAGCACTGCCTTATCATGCATTACTACTGTATATCGAAGGAACTGTCTCTCTGACATCTTCCTCTCATTGGTCCAGAAGGTCATGCTGGCACTATAATGGTACCTGCACTGCCTACCACCAGGTCTGGATAATGGAAGCAAGGCTTAAGCAGTCGAAAATATGTTCAGCAACAACTCAGTTCTGTGATAAGGTGGTGGTCTATGCTTTCTCTGCCATGATCTTTGGGTCTATTGGTGTGATAAGTCTTAGCACTGCAAACAAGATGGCCCTGTAGAAAATCACCCCTGCTGATATAAATTGCACATGTGCCAGATGTGGGAGTCATTGGCACTGCCTTGGTGACCTGCTGACACATTGTGTACTATTCCTTGTGTATTACAAGCCATCTGGCAGTTGATGGAGTGGGACACCTTGTAGTTCAGATACCATTACCCCTGTTTTCCTGGTGTGGGTTTTATTGCAATGTTGGTGCAGTCATTGAATCTCAGTACCTCAAGGAAATGGGTTGTGACATAAAATGCTCAAATAGAGCTGCTTCTCTCTTCTGTGATGTGTGGGAACCACATATGCTCTCTACATATAATGGAGAAATTGGTGGACTATCCTTGAAACAGATGCTTGGAATACACCCTCTGTATCCCTCATTGTTTGCTGGAAGATCTCTGTAGTCAGAATTTTTAAAGATGTACATACCTTGGTATCCAGAAGAATGGGTACTCTATACATGCTACTGGTCTGCATTTAAGGATACACATCTTGACCAGCATCTCCTTGGTGCCTCCTTCCACATGGTAGTGGTCTATTATTTCTCTGTGATGAAGAGCATGGTAAACCAGGGGTAGATAGAGGATATGGCAGCTCTGAGGGTGACGACACACACCATCATGCCTGTTAGAGGTAGTTGGAGCAATTGGCAGTACTGAGGGTGGCAGCACACACCACCATGACTGCTAGGAGTAGATGAAGGATCTGGCAGCACTGTTGGTGACAACACCCACTGCCATAACTTTTAGGGGCAGATAAAGGATTTAGCAGAATTGAGTGTGATGACACACACAACCATGTCTGTTGGGGCAGATGGAGGATTTGGCAGCACTGATGGTGAAAATACACAGTGTGATGTTCCCACTATGGGCCAGTAATCAAAGAACATGAATCCTCACCACTGGCACTGGAGAGGAATGTTCACTTGGAACCAAAATGGATACACCCAGTATTTCCACCTAAAGCTTTCTGCATCAAGCTCAATTTCCCTTAAGAGCACACAGGCAAGACACTCAGTCTGGGGTCTAGATTTCTCTATCAGTCTCTCACCAGGCTCCCCAATACGACTCTCCACTGAAAAACCTATATAGTTGAGACCTCAGCCGAGTATCCAAACCAAGTTCTCCACCACTCTCTCTGTGAAACCAGTGCTTCATGTTCCAGCTCCAAGCAGCTGACACACACACATTCTTTGGAATTTGATTTTCACACAAACACACACACACCTGGGAAAGGCTGGCACAGAGTTACTAGCTATTGCCACTTCTATCCAGACTAGAAGGAAGTTACTAAGGTAGTTACACTGCACAAGACATTCCAAAGTCAGCTACCCTAAGGCTCTTGCAAGGGTACCCAATTATACTGAGTGAAATTAATACAAATGATAGTTTGACCAACAGCAAGACTTTCAGGAGTGGCCAGAGCTGTCACCAAATATATATAAGCACTATCACAGATTAAAATATTCTCTAAAAGACCAGTCATAATGAAAAGTTTAAATACATTTAATAATAAATAAGAAAAGAACATGAAAATACTAAATATTTATTGACAGTAAACACCAGAGTTTCAATCACGGGAAATATTAAAATAACACAGATGAATAGTGTTGCTCTCCTAGTTTTGACACAATAGAAGAGTCTTCATGGGTTCTGTTCAAGCAGCTTTATTTTATACAAACACATCACGATAGAAGTTAACTAACTTATATGTAAACTAACTACTGCAATCATACATGTTTAGTCTGTGGCTGCACTCTCAAAATAGCACTAGGAGAAGCATGTGCCTGGCATTTATATGTGCACACTATGTCTTTGACATGCTTCTTAAAGTCACAGCACACAGCACATGCACTCTGATCTCAAAAAAATGAAACATACAATGTTATGAATCTATTTGGCATGCAGATATCACAGACAGTTATTTAACATGCATTTACACAACATAAGGTACATATATACAGAGTTAAGTCCATATTGCTGCATATTTCACACTGGGCCTGGACACTCGTTCACATCATGTGACATAAAACTGGGAACCGGGTTTAGCAAAAGGAGCTGTCTCTGTACAATGTACAATTTTAGAATTGTTTGGAACATCTTCAGAAATGGAATTAGAGGTAGGAACACACTTTGGAATGGGAACATTTGGTTCATTCTGAGATTTAGAGTCTGTGTCACTGAAACAATGTTGTGATGATGATTCTGCTACAGGAAGTAGATGCCTGTGATTTCTTCTGTACTCCATACCCTCAGATTCTACAAGGTAGGATCTTGAATCGGCACATAAACCTCTAACTTGAGCAATCTGATTGAAACTTTTTGCTGTTTGCATTCTCACTGTCTCTCCTTTCCTCAACGGATGAAGAAATCTGCCTGATTTATCATAACTGGACTTCTGGTTAGAATAGTTGAGCCTTTATGGTTCTGTCATTCTTAGCTTCCGGCCTCAACAAACTGGAACTAATAGGTAGAATCATTCTGGTTTGCCTAGGTAGAAGTCTTTAAGTAGGTGAACCAAGAATATCATCATGGGGTATGTTTCTGAGATTAATTAAATTCATAAAGACATGAATATTGTTATGCTTTGACCTTTCAAGTAATTGCTTTGCATACTGCACTTCACATTCACCTAGACCATCTGAATGTGGATATTCAGGACTGCTAGTAACAGGTACAAAGTTCCATTCTCTTGCAAATTTCTGAAATAACTGACTAGTAAATTGAGTACCATTAATTACCATTAATAACTTTCTTTGGACTACCATGGACTGAAAATCGATGTTTCAATTTAGTAATCCTCTAATCCAACTATACTATATAAGCCTAAAATCCTTCCAATCCTATCCTCACCTCACTTTTCCTGCAATACTCACTGAAACAAATCTATTCTCTATCCCTACCTAAAACCTCAATCATCTGCTGACCTCATAACACACCTACTATGCCAACTCTGCATATCACTCTCAGGTGATATCCATCCCAACCCAGGGCCCAACAGTTCCACATCCACTAAAACTACCATTCACCCACATCCTGACAAGCCCAAGTCTATTTGCTTTATCACAATTAATGCTCAAAGCATTCACATTAAAATCCCTTCCCTTCATGCCTGGTTTTCTCATAATCATACTATCATTGTTGTCATCTCAGAAACCTGGCTTAAGCCATACATAACAGACAATGAAATATTACCACCCGGCTACCAAATGATCTATAATGAGAGACCCAATAAAAGAGGAGTTGGCAGAGCCATAGTCTACGCCACTGCCTACACAAATAACCCATTCATCAACCCCACTCCTAACTTTGTAAACTCCAAAGTAACCATCACCCACCTAAAAATCAACAATTACAGAGCTGCCCTCTATATCCACCCTAGCCATAACAACATTCCAATACCTGAAGACATCTTATCATGGTTCTCCTCTAACATCAGTAATGAAACCTACATCCTAGGTAATGCTAACATTAATTAGTTGACCATCTCTCAACCCCATCTCAATCTATCAACCTCTTTAAATTCACCCAGATAATTAACTATCCTACCAGGCCCAACAAAGATGGATCCGCTGGCTCCATTCTTGACTGGATTTTAGTATCCCAACCTAACCTTATCTCTGCTTCAGGTACCCTACCCGACCCTATCAGTAACCACCTACCAGCCTTTGCTGACCGGCACCCTTCTCCACTCCAAAAGCAGCATCACTATATTCAAACCCGTAACTTCTCTAAATTCAACCCACAAACTTTCACTGACTGTCTAAGATGTAATGACTCTTCTTCTCTTTCGGCTGTTCCAGGTAGGAGTCGCCACAATGGATCATCTGTTTCCATTTCTTCCTGTCCTCGGCATATTGCTCTGTCACACCAACAATCTGCATGTCCTCTCTCACCACATCCATAAACCTTATCTTAGGCCTTCCTCTTGTCCCCTTACCTGGCAGCTCCATCCTTACCATCCTTTTCCCAATATACCCAGCATCCCTCCTCAGCACTTGTCCAAACCAACACAATCGCGCCTCTCTGACTTTGTCTCCAAACTGTCCAACTTGAGCTGACCCTCTAATATACTAATTCCTAATCCCGTTCATCCTTGTCACACCCAGTGCAAATCTTAACATCTTTAATTCTGCCACTTCCAGCTCTGACTCCTGTCTTTTTGTCAATGCCGCCGTCTCCAACCCATACAACATAGCTGGTCTCACTACCCTCTTATAGACCTTCACTTTCACTCTTACTGGTACTAGTCTGTCACAAATCACTCCTGACACTCTTCTCCATCCATTCCACCCTGCCTGTACTCTCTTCTTCACCTCTCTTCCACACTCACCATTACTCTGAACTGTTGATCCCAAGTACTTAAACTCATCCACCTTCGCCAACTCTACTCCCTGCATCCTCACCATTCCTCTATCCTCCCACTTATTCACACACACATATTCTGTCTTAGTCCTGCTGACCTTCATTCCTCTCCTCCCTAGAGCATATCTCTACCTCTCCAGAGTCTCCTCAACCTGGTCCCTACTCTCACTACTGATCACAATATCATCTGCAAACATCATAGTCCACAGGGCCTCCTGTCTGATCTCATCTGTCAATCTGTCCATCACCACTGCAAATAAGAAAGCACTCAGGGCTGGTCCTTGATGTAATCCCACCTTCACCTTAAACGCATCTGTCACTCCCATTGCAGATGTCACCACTGTCACACTACCCTCGTACATATCCTGTACCACTCTTGCATACTTTTCTGCCACTCCTGACTTCCTCATACAATACCACAACTCCTCTTTAGGTACCCTATCATATGCTTTTTCCAAGTCCACAAAGACACAATGCAATTCCTTCCGACCTTCTCTATATTTCTCCATCAACACTCTCAGAGCAAACATCGCATCTGTACTGCTCCTTCCTGGCATGAAACCATACTGCTGATCACTAATCATCACGTCCCTTCTTAACCTTGCTTCCACTACTCTTTCCCATAACTTCAAGCTATGACTGATCAGTTTTATCCCTCTGTAGTTACTACAGCTCTGCACATCACCCTTATTCTTAAAAATTGGTACCAAAACACTTTTTTCTCCACTCCTCAGGCAACTTCTGACTTTCCAAGATTTCATTAAACAATCTGGTTAAAAACATCACTGCCATTTCTCGTAAGCACCTTCATGTTTCCACTGGTATGTCATCTGGACCAACAGCCTTTCCATTCTTCATCCTCTTCGTGGTTGTCCATACTTCCTCCTTGCTAATCTGTTTCACTTCCTGATTCACTATCCCCACATCATCCAACCTTCTCTCTCTCTCTCATTGTCTTCATTCATCAGCCCCTCAACGTACTCTTTCCATCTGCTCAACACACTCTCCTCACTGGTGAGTACGTTTTCCTTATTGTCCTTTATCACCCTTACCTGCTGCACATCTTTCTCAGGAAGGTCCCTCTGTCTAGCCAATTGGTATACGTCCTTTTCTTCCTCTTTAGTGTCCAACCTTTCATACAACTCTTCATATGCCTTATCCTTAGCCTTTGCCACCTCTCTCTTTGCCATACTCCTCATCTCCTTATACTCCTGTCTACTTTCTTCATCTCTCTGACAATCCCACTTCTTCTTCACCAGCCTCTTCTTCTGTATACTCTCCTGTACTTCCTCATTCCACCACCAGGTATCCTTGTCCTCCTTCCTCTATCGAGATGTCACACCGAGCACCTTTCTAGCTGCCTCCCTTACCATCTCTGCTGTAGTTACCCAGCTATTTGGTAACTCTTCACTGCCCCCCAGTGCCTGTTTTAACTCTTCTCTGAACTCCACCCCCCCAAAAAACATTGCCCCTCAATAATGCAGTCAACTACTTTAACAAAACCTTTTTAAATCTACTCAACAGCCTTGCTCCTATCAGAATCAAAATGGTCAAATCCAAAATCTCCCCCTGGCTATCAAAAGAAACTAAACAAACCATGCTCCTTAAAGACAGTAAATGGAAACAATACCATAGCAACAAACTGCCCCATACTCTACTGGAATCCAAACAACCCCACAATACAGTAAAAAAACTAATAACTAGAGACCACATATCATACTACACCAAGCTCCAATCCAAGCACTCCATCAACCCCAAAAATTTTTGGAACACTATCTCCTCTCTTCTCCATCAACATTGATAACCCCTGCCCTAACCCTAACCTCACTGACCTAGACACAACCACATCATTTAACTCCTTCTTTGTGGAATGCATAGCTAAACTAACTACCACCTTCCCACCCCCCACCTAGTTCATCCTCCCCACCCTACTCCCACCCTACTGATAATATACAACTAGCCCCCACCTTCAAGCTCAACCCTCTCCCCACAAGCACAATAAAAAAATTCCTCCTCCAGCTAAAACCTTGCTCCATTGCACCAGACAATTTACCACCCCTCTTTCTCAAACTATCTGCTGACAGCATTGCCCTGCCAATCTCCATTTTAATCAGCAGATCCATCCAAGAGTCCTGTGTTCCTTCAATATGGAAATAAGCTTTCATTATCCCACAATATAAGGGAGGCAAAAATGTTGACACCACCAACCTCAGACCCATAGCCATCCTTTCCCCACCCTCAAAAATACTTGAAAAGTGTATTCACACTAAATTGATGTCTTATCTAACACAAAATAACCTCCTCATCCCCACCCAACATGGCTTCAGTCACAGTCACAGTATCATCACAGCCCTTCTGTCCTTTCTCGAATCCATCAATCATGCCCATGACTCTGGCAAACTCATTTCTACCCTGTTCCTGGTTCTATCCAAAGCTTTATATTCCATCTCCCATCGTTTACTCCTATCTCAGCTCTCCTCTGTCAACATATCTCCCTCAACCATTTCCTGCTTTTCTAGCTACCTCTCTGAAAGACAGCAAGCTGTAAAATGGAAATCCTCAACCTCCTCCTTCTTATACACACCCATTGGTGTTCCCCAGGGTTCTGTTCTTGGCCCCCTACGTTTTAACATATTCATTAATAACTTTCACCACACCATCCCCAATACCTCCCTTATCCAGTATGCACATGATTCTACAATCATCTGCACTGCTGACTCCCCCTCTGACCTACTACTAAAAACCCAGGCAGCTTTTACCAAAACTGAAACTTGGATGCACAATCACCACCTTGCCCTAAACGCAAACAAAACTAAACTAATGATTGTTACTCCCTCCAGAATCTCTTTCTTTGACTATTCCTCCTTTTCCATATTAAGCCAAAATAATACCCCCATTGGAATAGTATCTCATACCAAGTTACTTGGTGTCATCATTGGTGAGCATCTAAAATCTGACATCCATATTCAAACACCATCAAAACACCCACCAAAAGTTAGGGCTCCTGTACAGACACAATCATGTCTTCACTCCCTCCACTAGAATAATCTTAGCCTCCTCCTACCTTCTCCCATCTCTCATATACAGAGCTCCACTTTTTACCAACCTCCAACTTGGCTTACAATCCAAACTAGAATCCTGCTACAATAAAATAAGCCAATTTGCCCCCAACTCCAAGAATTCTTCCCATCACAGTTTCTCCCTCCACTCCCTACAGTGGCTAGAATTACGCAGCTACCTTAACCTACTGAAACTCACCACCACCCATAAGCTCATCTTCAATCCATCCAACTGTCCTGCTCTCTCCAAAACCTTAACCCCCTATATTCCAAACTGCTCACTCAGATCAGAAAACCAAAATCTCCTAAACATCCACAAACCTTCCCGGCCCACTGCCCGCCTTCTGCTATCATACTCCCTTGCCAAACTATGGAACTTCCTTCCCTCCTCTCTTTGAAATACTCCTAATCACACCAATTTCAAATCTCTTCTACATTCCTACCTATCATCTAAGTGGATATGCCCCCGCTCTTCCTCCACTTGAATCCCTCCTCATTCTTCTTCTTTCTTCCGTCCCCTGCTCCTACTTCTCTATCCCTCCATCTTGACTCCATATACTACTCCTCTACTCTGCCTATTTCTGCTGCTCTGCTTTTCTTCCCTCATTTTTATTTGATCGGACGGGTATATTTATATCTTATAAACATTGTAACTGCTTGCCTGAATATTTACTCCACAAAGATTTTAGAATGAATGCCCACTGTCTCTGCAGCTACAATGTATACTTCATACTTGTTAATTGCACTCCCAGCATATGTAATGCACTCTGTTTGTTATGCTTGTTGTTATTGTGAGTATTTCATGAAGTTTTCTCCCCAGGCCTCCACTGAAAATGGGCTCTTCTTGGCCCAGTGGACTTCCCCGATCATCAAACTGTAATAAATATAAATAAAATAAATAATAACAGCAGTGGATGTTAGGTTAGGTAGTAAGTCAATCTCAAACCAGTGTGAGTAAGAGTCTACCAGTACTGAGTAGTGTTGATTGTTCCACTCAAAAATATCAGTGGCTACTGTTGACCAAGTTAGTTCAGGAACTCAACTTAACTGAAGTGGTTCTCTTTGCAAATGCAGTCTAGTACTATTGCATACTGAACCAGAAGAAAGTACTTTATCAATGTCTTTCAGCAATGAAGGCCAAACTACTAATTTTCTTCCTCTTCTCTAGGTGGATACGAAACCTGGGTGACCATGATACAAAATCTGGATATATTCTTGTTATAAGGAAGCAGGAACAGCAATTTTAGAACCTTTGAAAATAATGCCATCTTCCATCAATATTTCATCTCTGCAAAGAAAATAGGTTTGCACTTCAGCTGATACGCTAGATTGCTTTGACAGCCATCCACCATTAATGTAGTGATTGAGCCTTTGCAAAACTGGATCATTCTTTATGCAATCTCTTAACTCATCAAGCCTAGTGGTAGAAAAATTATGCACTGCCATCATGTCAAAGTCAAAATTCTCTGCATCAAGCTGTTCTGTGGCATTTCTGGGAGATCTGGATAAGGTATCAGCCAGATAGAGTAGTTTGCCTTTTGCATAGACCATTTTGAAGGTGTACTTTTGCAATTTGAGCATCATTCCTTGTAATCTCACTGGAGCTGAATGCATAGGCTTCTTAGAATAATAACTAGAGGTTGTTTAGTTTCAATCTGAATAGCTCAACTATAAATATAATCATGAAACGTTGAACATGCAAATGCTATTGCCAAAAGTTCTTTCTCAATTTGAGCATACTGCATCTCAGTTTGGGTAAGTGTTCTAGATGCATAGGCTACTTGTCTGCCCTCTTGAAGTATAACTGCACCAAGACCAAATTCTGAAGCATCCCAGGAAAGAGTGACTGGTTTATTCACATCATAATATCTTAATGTAGGTGGGTGCCAATTTTCTGCTTAAGGAGTGCAAATGACTTCTGGTGCTGTTCTAACCACAACCATGTAACATTTTTGCTCTTCAGCTCTCTTAAAGGTGCTGTCAACTCACTGAAGTCTGGTATAAACTTGCCTAATTAGGTGACCATGCCTAGGAAGCACTGTAGAACTTGAATATTATCTGGTGCTGACATTTCAAGGATAGGTGCTTGCTTGGTCAGGTCTAGTCTCAAGCCAGTACTGGTAAATAAATGACCCACATATATAACTTCAGGTAACCTAAATTTGTATTTCAGAGGATTGAGCTTTAAGTTTACTTCATGTGTTCTGTGTAGAACTCTGTTTAGGTTTCTGTCATGCTCTGATTCACCATTGCCTCCAACTAATAAATTATCTACTATTATGGCACAGGGATAACCCGAAAACAGTTGCTCCATTGCACACTGAAAGATTTCACTTGCAGAATTTATTCGAAATGGCATCCTTAGGAATCTGTATCTGCCAAACAGGGTACCAAAAGTGGTTAGTAATGAGGATCTGAGTGCATCACTTGCCAAAATGAACCTTTTGCATCCAAGACAGAAAAGACAGTGGCATTCAGTATTAGGGCTGCAACCTCTTTGACTGCGTGCCTTGGATGATATGGTCTCTTCAAAGCTTTGTTCAAATCTCTTGGGTCAATACATATACTGATTTTGTATGAACCTTTTTTGTGAGCTGCTACCATAGACAACACCCATTCATTTGTTTCTGTAACTGGACAAATTACATCTTCCTGCACCATTTTATCCAGTTGAGACTTGACTTTACCCTGCATAGCTATCAGAACTCTTCTTGCTGGTCTGACTACTGGAGTGACCTCTGGGTGTAACTTCATGGAATACACAACTGGAAGTTTGCCTAACTTGTCATTGAAAACATCAGCATACTCTGAGGAAATGGCTTCAGAAAAATGGGAACTGGGAGATGCACTTATGTGATGAACTTGTTTGGTAAAAGAAAGCAGATTCATTCTCAAGCTATCTTTGACACCCAGTAAAGACTGTACTGGTCTTTGGACTACATAGAATAACAAGTTGTAACAGTTCTTGGCCAAATAACATGAAAGCATCACTGAGCCTTCGGTTTGAATTTCTTCACCGCCATAAGCAAAAAGTTTCACACTACTGGACAAATTGAGTTGCTCATTAGTTCGCACTTTAGCAAATGTGTCTGCTGATATAACATTACACTTTGAACTAGTGTCTACTTTAAGCTCTGTGGATTTACTATTGATCCAGACAGTACAAAACACTTCACTATCTGCTAATAAATTCACTGCATCATCTCTTTCACCAACTACTGATACACCATCTACCTAGAAAGTTGACTGCTGCGGCTGTACTTGATCAACTCACTTTTTTATATGACATTTCTTTCTTTTAGACTCATGATTTGCACCACATCCAATAGTTAACAATAAAGCTGGACTTGGGTTTTGCTGATTCACACTTGTACTGCACTGAAGAACACATCCCTCTAACTAAACTAGTCTTAGAACTTGCTGGAAAGCTATGTGGTTTCCCTGGTGAGCCAACAGGGGTTGTGGCTGCCATGTGCTTAGGCCTACTTCTGTTTGCCACCTGTTGCATACTATCTACATTTGCTCTGCAGCCTACTGAAACCATGCTGTTGTCACTTGCAAGCATACTTGTCTGTTTTTCTGTCACTCCGTGGATTTGACAAATCTCTATGACTTTACTCAACGTTAAATCACTGTCATGAAGCAAGATCATTCTCACAGAAGTGCTATTAATACCACACATGAGCTTGTCCTTTATTAACTCATCTTTTAAGTTCCAAAACCGCCACGTTTTAGCTTTGTTTCTCAGGTCAGTTATATAAGCTGCAACAGTTTCTCCTGGTTTCTAATCTCTCATGTAAAATAAATGCCTCTCTAATGTAATATTTGTCTGGGGGTTACACATTTCTCTAAACTTGCACTTCAAGCACGCAGGGTCTTCCCTTGATTCAGCCTGTACAACAATATGACAATTTTCACCTTCTCCCTCATATACTGCTGGTGCATGCACAAATGAACACTCTCTTTCTCTGGCCTCTGACCCAGCTGGGTTTAACTAAATGAATGCCTTGGTGGATGCATCTTTATCTGAATAAGCTGCTTGTATAAAAATATCATACTTTTACTCAAATATTATCCAGTTCTCTGCAATATTCTGATCAATTACAAGTGGTAAGGAATTTCGAAATCCATCTGCCATATTAACACATACCAGTGAAGGGTTTTGCAAGTAAGCATGGACACATAAACATACATATATGCTAGAAATTTATGCCAGTATTTGTAACTTTGCCCAATAGCACAACAAGCCTCTGTATAACTGAACTTTGCGAAATAAGTCACTCTTGGGCACTGTAATACTCTTGAACTAACTGTAGTGCAAGAAATAACCTTTTATCAGTGTAAGAAACATATCAAATAACTGTGTGATGCAAGTCTCTGTGTAACTAGAGTTTGCAAAATAAGACTCTAGGGTATTGTAACACTCAAAATTATTGTCTTGCAAAAGTAATTTATCATCATTTTAAGAAACATTTCAAATAATTGCACAATGCAAATGGACTGGGCTCAGAGTCAATAACATTTTGAAGTAACTGCACTTTGCCCAATAAACTGTAGACAGCACAATGAAATTTCCCCAAAATGGCTGTACCTTGTTAGGCCACTCTTTACAGTGCATGAAACACTGTAATGGCGGCACTTTGCAAATAGACACACCCAGCGCAAGCAACTTTTCCAAAATGGCTATACTTTGACTGTACTTCACAAAATAGTTGCACTTTGCACACAAATAAACTCTTCAGAATACATACACAGCAATAAGCACACATTGTAAGCACTTTTACACACTTTGAGATACTTCGAATAACTCTAGTTATGCCCTTGATACAATACAAAGTCATAGTCATGCCAAAACACAACACTTTGCCAACAAACATGCAATACCCTTGCTTTACTTACACTTAATGTACGCTTTTTGCCCTTATTATATTTGTTTTGTTCATTTAATCTCTTTCCATGCCCATTGTACTTTTCATGTGCCCATTTACTTTAAACATGCTCATTTTGCCTTAAACATGCTTGTTTTGCTTTAAACATGCTTGTTTTTGCCTTAAACATGCTCCTTTTTGCTTTAAACATGCTCATTTTACTTTTCTGATAATTGTGTTGTCAAATGTCTTATTTGAAACATTTCCCTTAGTTAATAAACCTTTTGTGCCTCCCGGTTGTTTAATAATGTGGTTTGTGACCTTGTAATGCTCTGTTTTATCTCTTTTATGAAATAAATAGTTAGTGCATATTCTCATTACCTTTGATTCTTTTCTGGCTCTTTTTCATGCTTGTTTCTCTTAGTTTACCTTCATTGTCATCTCTGTACTTCATGGCTCTGAATACTATTCTCTGCAATCCCGGTTCTGACACCATGTCACTCTCCTACTTTGGACACAATAGAAGAGTCTTCATAGGTTCTGTTCAAGCAGCTTTATTTTATACAAACACATCATGGTAGAAGTTAACTGACTTTAACTTAAGTAATTTATATACAAATTAGCTACTGTAGTCATACATGTTCACTCTCTGGCTGCACTCTCAAAATGGCACTAGGAGTAGCACGTGCCTGGCATTCATATGTGCACACTATGTCTTTGACATGCTTCTTAAAGACACAGCACACATCATGTGCACTCTGATCTACAAATAGAGTGCACAGATACAGAAAAATAGTACTTAACTAATCTTACTATATTTTCCTCACTGATCTAAAGAATTACTATTCCCTGGTCATTTACTAGAGCAAGGCATGATGAAAGCAGTGAAGTGTCCTTTGCTGTCAGGTTCCAAAAACAGACTGCCATGAGACTTTAGTCTCATCTGGTATTAAACATCATTTTTGTCCTAGATTACAAAATGGCATCACATACATCTGGTCATCTGACTTCTGATTCCTATGCTACCCCCTTGTCTAGAAGCTGTCAAGATTTAGCACATATGTGTCAAAAATACAAACACAGAGTGCCTTGCAAAGATCTGCTGCATCTCCTGGAAGTCAAAAAACAATTTCAAACCTCCACCCTTCCAGAGTAGCAACTAGTTCAGCCCAAAGACAATACTGAATTCCTAGTACAGACTTTTTGTCTCTGGCTGCATTGAGAACTGTAACATGCAATCTTTATGGCCTAAGTCACATACTTTGATTTCAAACTATTTTCAAAGTGAGGTGAATTGAGATTAACCTCTTCTCTTCCATTATCCTCTGTTAAAACATATACATTTAGTTACAATAACACATGTATATTTCTTTTTTTGTTCAGCAGGGCACACTGTTGGTATATTTTTAACACAAGCAGCTTTACAAATACATTTTTCAGTACAAGTATCTGTACAAATCAGGTTGACATACAAATGACATGTAATTCTTTACAAAATTGCAGCTAGCTGTTCTGGCATTTGTTACACATCCACTGCCCTACTTCTAGCATAACTGGCAATACCTCACATTTTCACACACACCACCATAACCATTAGGGGAAGATGGAGGAATTCTGTGGGTGATGATACATGCCACCATGACTGTTGGGGACCGATGGAGGATTTAGCAGCACTGAGTGTGATGATACACACCTAGATGACTGTTAAGGGCAGATGGAGGATTTGTCAGCACTGATGATGATGGCACACTCAACCATGGCTACTAGGGGACGATGGAGGATATGGCAGCACTGTGGGTGATGACACAAACCACCATGACATTTAGGTGCGGAGGATTTGGCAACATTGAGTGTGATGACATGCACCACCATGACTGTTAGGAGCAGATGGAGGATTCAGCAGCACTGAAGGTAACAACACACACCACCATGATTGCTATGAGTAGATGGAAGATTTGGCAGTACTGAGTGTGATGATACACACCTTGATGACTGTTAAGGTCAGATGGAGGATTTGTTAGCACTGATGATGATGACACACTCAACAATGGCTGCTAGGGGAAGATGGAGGATATGGCAGCACTGTGGGTGATGACACAAACCACCATGACTTTTAGGTGGAGATGGAGGATTTGGCAGCTTTAAGTGTGATGACATACACCACCATGACTGTTAGGGGCAAATGGAGGATTCAGCAGCACTGAAGGTAACAACACACACCACCATGATTGCTATGAGTAGATGGAGGATTTGGCAGTACTGTGGATGATGACACATACCACCATGACTGTTAGATACAGATGATTTCCCAGCACTGTGCGTAATGTCACACACCACCATGACTGTTAGGGGCAGATGGAGGATATGGCAGCACTGATGGTGAAGACACATGCCAGCATAACTACTGCCTGTGAGAACAGCCTCTTGTATCCATGTATCTACTAAAGTTTTGGCTGTCCCAAACTTGTTTATGCTGTTTCTTTCAGATGATTCCAAGATTTTACTGAGGTTATCTGTTCTGCTATTTGCATCTTGTCACACAAAATTCATATGTTTCTGAATTGCATCACCATATTGTTTGCCTTTTTTGCACTGACTATTGCTCTCATTTTAATAACGTTTCTGTTTTCCATGTTATTATGTGCTTAGTAGAAAAGTAAACTGGCCGTAGCATTTTGTGATGTTGCATGATCGCTTACAGTATGACTCTGAACTGCCACCCCCCTGCACTTGGCCATTCATTGCACAAATTCACCTACCATTCATGCTTGCAAAATGTTTCTGATTCCCTGAGTCCATTCAGTAGTGTAATCTTTCGTAAATGAAACTCCAAGTGCATGTCTTTTAGAAGAAATCAGGGTTGTCAGTCATACAGGAAAGATAACATACAGGATATAAAAATTAATCTCTTTGCAACGTTCCTTATTAACTTCTGTTGCAATATACAGATTAGGAAGTGCATGACTTTGCAATCTTTAATATTATAGACTAATAAATCTGTGCACTTAAGCAAACTAAATGTTGCTTACAGACACTAAGTACATTTTTTTCAACAGTGCATTGCACTTGCACAAACAGTAAAAAAAAAAGATAAATCTCTATATTTTCTTTCTTTGTTTCTTCTGCTGTATTCAGTGCAAAATAATTAATCTAAGCTAGTTTACAGGAATAAAATCTAATCGTGTTATTTTTTTTTTCTTTTCTTTTTGTTATTTTGTTAATCTTAATTTAGCAAAATGCACAATTTTGAGGAAAAACTAATATCACGGTTTTACTATTCTATTATTTTTCCAAGAAATATCAATAAAATATTTTACACTGCCTGTGTTTCACGTATTCAAGGAATGTCGACTGCTTCTGAGTTCGGTATTCTTTTATAAAACACGAGTACATGATTCATCATGGCTTGTAAAGCAAACGTAAGCTTCACAGAAGAAATGGGAGGGTATGGGTTAGGGGGTGTGCTTGCTTACACACACACACAAGGTGCAGGGTTTGAGTCTCACAAGGGATAATTGGCTAGGCTTAAAATGGCTCGCAAGGGCTGTTAGCCTAGTACTAATCTATGAATCTATGTTGGATAGTGAGGTTATGAATGGAATTTGAAGAACAGCAGAATATTTCCAAGGACCTGCTTTTTTCATTTTTGCCTTTCCACTCACATAACTTTCATAGCATTACTCACCAGTAATGTATTATTCATTTTAAGATATGTTTCAGTTCTACTTAAGCAAAATTGTTTCCATTAAAGTATATTTTGACTGAAGATTACATTATTTTCCCTAACATTTAAACCCTGAGTGTTACTGATTGCTTATGACAACAAGAATAGAGATTAATAAACTGAATACTGAAAAAGCTCTTCGTTTCTAAGAAAGACAATGACATCATATCAAGACCCCTGGTAGATTGTGCTATGAGGTGTATTCAAAATTATACAGAGTCAGTTTGTTCAGAGTGCAGCTTGCTATAGATAACTCAGAAAGTGCTTAGTGGACTGTGCCCTACACAGGATGTGGGACAATGGATAAACAATGGCAATCAGCAAAATTCTCTTCACATTCTGCAGTTACCATGACAACTGCAAACACGATGAGATTTGTTCTTATGGACTACTTTAGCATCATTATTTATACATACCAATTCATAACCTTCTTATTTTACATTTTTCTTGGTATGAAAATAAATATATGAGAAAATGATTTGTCTTTGTATGCAGATACAGTTGTTTCATAATCATTTTTCATTAGAACTTCTCCTTTGTCTTAAAGTTTTCCTTAAATTGTGCTATTAATAAGACTGGATGTAGATAAAAATAAAATAAAAAAGAAAACGTAGCAGTGCTATAAAATGACTCTTGGTCATAAAAAGCTATTTTGAAGCATTTTGTAACATTTTGATTATGACATGTTTTATTACCCTGTGAATCAGGAGGGTGATTGTGTTCACAATCTGCTCTGAAGAATGATTTGTACTTCTGTTTTATAAGCATTTTAACAAGGGCATGGAAACACGTTGGGGGAATTCAAATACATAAAAAACAGTAGCAATAACATGAATAAAGGATTGCAATAGGCAGATATTTAATCCAGAAATGGTTTCTGCCTTGTGCATACATTTTACTTGCAGAGGGTCAAGTCCTCTACAAGTGGGTATAGATATTGTACAGATCTGGATATTCTTGTAACATACAATAAAAAAGAGTAGGACATTTCCTGAGGAGCCCATAGTTAGACAAAAATGATGTGGAACTAAAGATATTATTGTGTTCTATATCCCTTCACTTGTAAAATGCATTACCTTCATGCACAGCCCGGAAGTACCTGCCCCGTTGTATGTGCAGCTATACAAAAGCATGCACCTGTCAAGGAAAAGAAAATGTATAACGTAACCAACCTTGGATTTCCACAGGAGATCCTTACACTAGCACATTAACCAGATGAAATATGCACTTCCATTTGTAGGCCGTAGGGATATTGTACACCTGCTCCCATGATGTAATGTTCATAGAGTTCCTAAATAGCTCTGTGAATATAGACAGAATTTCAGTGCCTCTAAAAGAAAAGATACTCACTAAAAAAGCTGTAATACACTTGTAAGGTGAACTGATTTTAAAATTTAAAAGTGGAATGATCAGCCACCCACACAATTAGGATGAAATCAGGCCAAGACAACAATAGCTAGCTGGTATTAGATAAGACAAAGAAGCTTTAACATTTTTTTCAGCTGGAAAAAGGAAAGATGTTATTTAAAAGAAAACATGAAGTTGATGGTTGTGCACACAATTCTGTTCTTTGGAGAGATGTCACAATGATAAGATACTGCATGCTGTGTTTCAACCACTCTCATTCAAATAATCAGCTTTTCTATACTGACACCCACTGTAACAGATACAGATTTTTCCACCACAAAAGTGTGGTACCAGGCATGAGATCTCTTTGCGGATTTTTGTCTGAAACTCTGTGAGGTGTTAATGCCTATTGAGTTACATGCTATTCTAACAGTATAGAAAATAGCTGAAAATGGAAAAACAGGACTGAAATGTGAAGATCCAAGACAGGGAAAAAAGTTTGGTGAGTAAATAGGATTGGTATTGATTCAGTTCAGTTTGTCAAGGTTAAGTATGTTCGAAAGGTCATGAAGAAATAAAATATTAAAAAAAAATGTTTAAAAAGAAATCATGATAACTACAGCCTATGCATCTGCCATTAGATGACACTGTCTCCAGAGCACAGTCCTCACCATGCTGAATGTGGTATTTATTGAATGTCTTAGAAATTATAATGGAAAATTCTTGCTTCCATCTTTAAAGTCTAGGAATTTTACAAATTTCTGATGAAAAATAACAAGTTGGTGAGGCAGAAAACATGATTCAACAAATTGTTTTGCAATATTAACAGGTCAAGCAGCAGACAATACAAGGTCCAGTCATATATGTATTGCATCATTGGATATTACTGTGCTTAGACTACTACGGATGACACAAGTCAGGAAATGATGTCACAGAAAATGTTGCTGGTGCAACACAAAGCAAGTTTCCTAGCAGGAAATTAAATAGCCAAATGATCCTAAAGCAACTGCTTAAAAAAAAACAGGAAAAAAAGACAATAACCAACCATTCATTTGCTTTGTTTTAGGGCAGCCATTTTTTTTGTTTACATCTTGGTCTCAAGATCCTACATTCTCAAGATCACGACCATCAATATATGATTCCTATAATGACAAGGGTAAGAGTCACATCCTGTAATGATCCTTAGAGAGATGTAAGAAGATGGCACTAACCACATGACCACTGCTGACTGATTATTACATCAAATATAACATTGCTTATAGCGAGATAAAATCTGTACTATTTGCTATGAAATTGTTTGCAAAAGTTTGGCTGCTGTCAATTAGCCTAAAATAGATCTATCTAAGGTTTTTCAGAGGAGAAATGGTGCATGGAGACTACACATCTGTTTCCGAAAAGGAGTGACCTTTTTGTGTAGCTCATACTGACAAGCACCTGCCTTCAGATAAAAAAAAATAACATACCTTGTAGACAGATGGCTTAGCAACAAGGTGAGGTAGTTTATTAAGACATCTGAGGTGAGATGGAGAAGTACATAGTCAAAACTTTCAGAAGTGGAGCAGTTACTGAATTATTTTAGAAGCAGAACTTAAGACGGTTTTGAAATGAATTGTGAAGCAGGACTGTACGAAATGCAAACAATGAGGTAGATGATTGACAGAAGGGTGAAAGAACAGTGTAGAAGATGATAAAACCAAAGACAGTCTTTGCAGCATGATCAGTTTATCCTCCTGCGATTGATATTCTAAGCAGCACTTTTGCCATGTTTGTTCTATAGAACTATAAAACATCTGAGAAAGAGCTTACAAAAATGCCTGCAAAGGCAATGCCTTAGATTTTCAGATATTCCTTATAGCTTGTATATTTTCTGCATTTACGTAATAAGTTAAATTGCATTAAGAAAATTATAATATGAATATATGTTACATGTTATATTGCTGTCAGTTTTTGTTTTTTATGCTTTCTGTTATTCATAAGAAGGCTGAATGTTTAAATGGTTGCCAGTTGTTATATTACTAAATATGCACTTGCATAACTCACACAACATTTTGTAACAGAGTGTCACAGACAGTATGACCATGCATCTCAACTGCCCAGATTTTCACAGTGTCCAAATTTTTTATTCATATTTTTGGTCTTTTCCTCATAAAATTTCTGTTTTTCTAGCAAATCATTGAGGCCTGAAGTCATTAACTAATGACAGACATTTGAATTTCGGACTTCATATCCTTCAGGAAATGCATGTCAATCCAAATCTTATTATGCTAGCAATTTTCTAAGTTTATAAGAGCAATATTTAAAATTTCTTCATGATTTCAGTCCTTTACCCCCCCCTCCCATATTTTGTCTTTGTACAGATTTCTTGCTCTGAGAGGTTGACAGGTATAGCAGTATCACAGGGGTGAAATGATACTGGTTGTTTTGTGTGTGTGTGGGGGGGGGGGGTAAGTTAGTTAGGCAATATTTTACTTAATGTCTGCCTCTGCCCATTAGAGACAAATGAGTCAGAGAAGGGGTGACTTTATGATTTTGCATCCAATGGACAAGGTTACATTTGAATGGGCTCAGGGATAAACTGTGCTTCACATGGATGGGGAGCCTGTTCTGTGCTGTTGGGATCCTTTGAGACACATATTGGTCTAACCAGCATGTTCTATTCATGTCACAGGAAAAGTCTAAATCCTTGGATCCAGTGTTTCTAGTGCTGTTCATTTTTGGATGTGCAAAAGGTCCATCAGGGCTGGGCATGTGGATGCCTTATATGCCAGGCATATATCACCTCTCCGTAACCTAAAGGAGACTGAGTACAGATTTTGCCTTAAGACAATTTGTGTAGGACATTGTGTTTACACTCTGGATTCTCTTGGTGAGGAACCTCTTTGACACTCCAACTGTTGCAAATATCTGGTCAGTTATATGCCGAAGGCAGCATTATACTCTGTGATGGATCTGATAAGGGCTGAGTAAAGTTGTACTATGACTTCCTTTGATCTGGATACCATATCTTTACTTACAAATTGGGCAATGCAAAACGACTTTCTTACTATCTTGGCTATGTATTGGTCAAAGGCCAGATTACTGCCTACATATGTTCCCAGATTGCTAACTACTGGATGAACATTTAGAGGTGTTTAATAAACAGAGTAATTGGCTTGTGTGAACATTTTCCCAGAGGGCATTATAATGCACTTCTTAGCATTTCAATTCTAAACCATGGATCTGGCACCAGTCATTTGTCTGTGTTAGGCTCACTTGCAGGATGTTAGTGCCATGGGGGTATCTATGATAGCTACCAATTAGCTGGCATCTGCAAACTTGGTGAGCCAGAGGCCCTTGACATTAGTGTTGACTTCTGAGAAGTAGAGCAGGCCCAGCACAGGTCTCTGAGGTACTCCATTGATAACCAGTCTTTTGGTGGAGGTGGTCTCACCAATCCTGATTTCTTGGGTCCTATCTGTGAGCCAGCTGGCAATCCAGTCAGTTATGTAAGGATTTATGCCTAGTGAATTTGTCAATAATATCTGAGTGTAGGAATCATATCAAACAACTTATCCAGATCAAGGTAGGTGGTGTGCACTCTCTTGCCCTCATCCTTTGCCTTAGTGACCCCTTAGAAAAATTCTACCAGTGGACAAGAGCTTCCCTTGGCAGATAAAGCTGAAGAAGGCATTGTGGTTTTCATTAGCCTGAAAGGCTATACTGACCTGGTATTTAGCTTTGCTGAACTTAATTAATTCTCTTATTCTCTTGATTAATTAATCCTGCCCTTAAGAGGATTATTCAGAGAGCGTTTGACTTTATGAGAGCAGCTCTTTATGATTTTCTTGTGTTCTGTTTCCTTTTGTCCATTGGTTCAAATGTTCATAGGAGAGTGCTAGGCTAAAGACTTAAGAGTCCTTACATGCCTAGCCGGTATAACCTGATTTTACCCAATATATAGCCCCTAGGGCCAAGAGAATGGCATGGAGTTGTGCCTATGCATTGAGCATCTTACAGTTTGCCCCTATCCATAAGGGGCATAGGCACTACCCCAGGTTTGAATTTGTGATTCCCCGTCCATTGATCCAAATCCCATTTGAACATGGCCAGGGAAGGGCTCTGCTTAATGTGAAAAGGAAGCTTCATTCCAAAGAAGCTGTAGTCTCTGAGGCACATAACTGTCTCTCCAGCATGCTTTGTTTAAGTTGCTGACTAAATTTAGCTCCCTAGATAAGGTGTCCCTCATGCTGTTTGACTTTTGGATATGTAACAGCTCCATCAGGGCTGGATTTGTGAGTGTCTTGTAGGTCAGGCATAGGTCACCCCTTAATAGTTGGGAGGAGACAGAGTAAAAGGACAGGGCTTTTAGTCTGTTTGCATAGGACATGTTGTTTACACCCTGTATTTTCTTTATGAGGAGCCTCTGAGGTCACTCCAGCTGCTTTAAGTCCTTAGTCAAGTACATGCCATATTGCAAATTGTACTTGATTATTGGTCTAATGAGGGTTGAGTACAGCGGGATTATAATTTACTTGGATCAGGACGCCATACCTTCACTTCTAAGTTGTGGCAAATAGAAAGACTTTCTCACTACTATGGGCACATGGTGATCAAAGTTCAGGTTACTACCTATCTGAGTCTACTCTTAGGGGCGTGTTATTGATGTTGCAATTTCAGGGGTATTTGCTGGCCCCAATCATTTCTCTGATCTAGACCATGATGAAGGATATCTGAGCAGAGGGCTTCTGCATTAGCCTAGACTTCAGAGAAGTATATTCTGAACAGGAGTGGTCCCAGCACTGAGTCCTGTGGCACACCACTAGTAACTGGCCTCATGCTGGATCTTGATTTACCCACTTTAACCACATGTGCTTTGTCCATGAGCCAACTGGTTATCTCTCTGGTGACACAGGGGTTTATGTCTAGTTTTGTGAATTTATTTATAATACCCAAGTAGGGAATTGTGTCAAATGCCTTAGGCAGTTTGAGGTAGGAGGTATGTACTGTTTTACCCTCATCCATGGCCTTAGTGACTTTCTCAAATAAATCCACCAGATTCAGTAGGCATGACCTGCCCTTAACAAAGCCAAATTGGGTCAGGTCCCATGTTTGGAGGTTTCCTGTGTCATTATTTATCAGGTCCATGATGATTCTTTTCATGACCTTACGTTGAAGACTAGTCAAACTGTTACCGGTTGAGGTTGGGAGTCCACCAGTGTGGTTTGCTCTGGGGGTTTCTTATGGGCTTACAACAGCCTCTATGCAGCCATTCACATATTTGTATAGGGTATCTGTGAACAATTCTGCATAGGTTACTGTGATCATGGAGATGGGGGCACTGAATTTTGACCAACTGAATCTCAGTATGATGTAGTTTGCTTTATAATAGTTCCTAACTGCTACAGCTTTAGCTGAGTTTTCCCGGATGATTTTTATTTCAAAGGAGATGCTTTGTGACCCAACCTCATTATTGAGGATATGACACAGGACGGGGGGGGGGGGGGGGACATGTTGGTGAGTATTAGGTCCTCCAGGGTATTTGTGTTAATAAAGTCCAAGAAAATTGTGCCTGTGAGTTTGAGGCAGTGTATGTTTCCCACTCTACAAAGGGGTCAAGTCCACCATGAAGTAGGTATTTAGTGGATGGTGAGTATCTCCAGTAGGTCTAGGTATGAGTTATGAGATTCTTGTGGCATAAACAGATACTTATAGTTAGTTAGGATATGGCAAGGGACTATATCTATGATGACTTGCACATGGATGAATTCTAGCACCTCATCCTGATTAGCCAACCTGGAGGTATATTTGTTGTTGATGTAGATTAAGACCGCTCCACCTTTATACCCTGTCTGTGCTGATGTTTGTTTAAATGTGTATAAGGCACTGTAGCATTGCAAGGACAGAGTACTTCCTGTTGCTTTAAACCAAGTATTGCTAATGGCACAGATGTTTATATTCTCCAGAGTGAGGAGAGCTTGTATGGTATGGAATTTCTTGTTGACACTTTTAGCATTGATCAGTAGCACCTTAAGGTTGCTTTGAGTTTTTTTTTTTTTTTGCTATGTTGGAAAGTTTGGAATTTTGGCATTACCTAAAAAGAGTTATAAGGGGGTGGATAATGTTTTAACCAATATCCAAAAGTCCAGTGAAGGCAGATGCAAACCATCCTTGGCAAACCAGTGTGATCTTTTATCCATGTCCTGCCATGTTGAGATATATTGAATTCCCCTGGAATTACACCAGAAACTAAGTCAATTGTTAAAAATCAATATTTTTTTTCATTCTGTGGTGTAATTCTTGGTGAAGATAGAATGCTGATCAATGCAAGGCATATACATGTCTGTGACGCATATTCAATGAGATCTATAATGTCTCTTTCCATATAGTCCAGTGAGGTAAGTCTCAGGTCATTTACATCCACATCGACTATGATAGAATTATATTTGTACCTGTGGTGCAGTGACTTGAGTATGTGATATTGTGGATCATGGCTCCAAACAGGTACCTTACTGTTATCTTCACCTTGTCTGTCCTGGTAATCTGTACATCACACAATGCCATCCCCTAGATAACAGTCCTAGGTAAAGTGTTTGCTTGTCTTATGAGCTTCAGTCTTTGTGACCATTGCTTGTAGGCTTATATGCAGTGTTTGTTGTTGCTTTTGATGTGTGTTTTAGATATTATGGAGAACAGGCATTGACATTTGTATCCGTAGGAAGTCTTTGAGGTTTGGGAAGGTTTCTTTTAACTGCTTCAAGATGGTCTATGTGTGTGGTGAGCAGTTTGTGTGGTAGATGTAGGGTGTTCTTAACAACCTTGTTTATAAGCGAGATTTTTGCATCCAAGGAAGTTGTGAATGTACACCTCTCACATACTGAGTTAGCTTCTTTAAGGATTAAATTGTTGTCTGAGAATATGAGGCCATTTTTACATTTTTCTTTGGACCTTGCCATAGGTGTTCTCCATATCTTTGAATACCCAGATGGACTTCTTCCTCATCTCCAGCTTCTTTTCCACTATTTGTCTCTGATCTGAAAACAAACTGCGGATGTCCTGCCTTACTTCCTACTACTTTATTCATATGTCAGTCTCTTCAGCTGTTTCATGGAGTGTAACAGCAGTTTGCTACCTCTGTAGTGTGCAGAGTTGTGACAATCCCCTTTGTTCTAGTATACTGGCATTGCAATGCTGACTTTTTGCAGCTTGAGAAATCACAGAGGTTCCTCAGAAAATGAATTCAGGGAATAAACAACAAGTCCTATGCAGACCATCTCAAAGCCCTATCCCTGTACTCAGTTTCCAACAGACTGCTTTGCAGTGATCTATGCCTAGCCTACAATACATCCTCTAATCCCACACTGATGGATTTGTTGCACATCCATAAAACAAATACCATCAGAAGTACCCATTCTATAAACAAGACATGTTGGGGGGACAAGTAAGGGTCTTAAAGATTAAGCCTTCTCTGGAACAGGTTTCTCATTCAATTGAAACAAAGCTCATCCCTAGCCATATTCAAATGTACCTTAGACCAATGGATAGGATTGTCTCTCGTGGTGAGCCATGCACTGGTCATCATTAATCCACTTGCTAGACAGAAATCTAGAACACCCTATCCTTCACTATTCATGTTACCTTGATAATCTGGACGTAGGCAATCCTCATATAATTTTCTCTTTGACGTAATATCAGTATTCAGATCATCCACTATCAAAATCAACTAATCTGGTCCCACTTTATCAAGGAGGTCCTGTAACTACTGTCTCATTGTTCACAGGTTCATAGAATGATACTAGGCTATTGACCCAGAGACCCGTATAAGCCTAGCCAAGATTTTGGCCCATGTTTCCTCAAAGTCAGTACCTGTTTCCTCTGTCCAGCAAGTACACAAATGGGATCCCAGGGGTGTATTTTCTGTTTACCATCCAGTCATCCATGTTCCTCTTAAAGAGGGAGAGAGAGGTACTCTGCTTAACATGGGCAGGGAGTCTATTCCACAGATGGGGGTTGTCTTTGGGACGCAACTCTATCCCACCAACTAGTTCTATTAATGTCACAGACCAGATTAAGACCTTGCGTGTGGGTTGCGTGAGTGGAGTTTGACTTAAGGATATGTAGTAACTCGATCAAGGCTGGGTCTGAGATGGCCTTGTATGTCAGACACAGGTCACCTTCAAGCAGTCTGTACAAGACTGAGCAGAGGGGCAGGGTGTTTAGCCTATTTGATTAGGATAGGTGTTTGAGTCCTTGGATTTTCCTGGTCAGTCCTTTTTTACTAACCATCACAGCCCTACTGTGGAGCACAGGCTGAAATCATGAATACTGCTCTATTTTTTGACAGGAGTCTGAATGCACTGAGTTTGTCACTGGTCCTGATTACATCCCTTATTATCTTCTGCAGACTCTGTCTCATTGCAGTTCCCATATCATTCCTAGTCTGATCACCCCCGAGTAGTAGACACTCAATCCCCTGGGACAAGTGACCTTGCAGTGCTACCTCTCTATATCACCTTCTAGATACACAGAATATTCAAGTCTCTTTTTTATCATCATGTCATCTGTGACAACTCACCACTAGACCAGTAATCAAGGAGCCTCAGTCCTCACCACGGGCAACAATGGGGGACATACACTGAGAGGATGACAAGGTACACACACAGTTTTTCCAGATGCAGCTCTCTGCATCAAGTGTAATTTCCCTTAAGAGCACACAGAGATCACAGTCAGTCTGGGACTGGTTTCTCCAGATCCCCAAATAAGACTCCCAACTGGTGCAGCTATAGAGTTGAGATCTCAGCTGAGTGGCCAATCCAAGACCTCCAGCACCCTCTCTATCCAACCAGTGCTTTGTGCTCCTGCCCAAGTAGCTGACTAACTGAAGTTTGATTTACACACACACACACACACACACACACACACACACACACACACACACACACACACACACACACACACCTGGGAAAGGCTGGCACAAGTTTACTAGCTATGCCCCTTTTTGCCCAAACTATAAGGTAGTTATCACTTCCACCAGCCAACTCCTTATCAGCTATTTAAAGGCTCCTAACAAATGGTGCCCAAACTTACTGTGTAATATTACTAATAATACAAATGGTAGTTTGACCAAGAGCAAGACTATTAGGAGTGGCCTACACAGTGTCACCAAATATGCAAGTGCTCTCAGAACTTAAATATCTCTACACAGATCAGCCACAGTGAAACGTTTAAATATATTTAATAATAAATGATAAAAGAACAAAAAAATACTAAATATATATTCACAGTGCCGTTAGAGTTCAAAATCACAGGAAATATTTAAAACAACATTGCAGGACAGTCTCAAATAAACAAAGAAAAATGTCTAAAGTAAGCTTTGCTATATTCCTGACTGTATCTAAGAGAGATACTAGAACAAGACATATGTGGTGAATTGATCTTTTAGTTGTTGTTGCCAGGTCCAAGACAGAATACAGAATGCTGTGTCTCCCTAAGAGACTTCTTAAACTAATATCTCAAATATGTCTGCTGAGATAGCTTGCAGAAGGACATCATTTCTTGTCATCTGACACTATCCCAGGTAAACCCCCCTACTGCTGGAAGCTAGCAGTATTTAGCATCTACCTATGAAAATACATAGACCTCAGATTTTTGGCAGATGCTGGAAGTCATAAAACAATTACACCCCTTCACATTTCAAGACTAGTAATTATTTCACCTTAGAGAGAAAACAGTAAGCTCCCTAGTTTTAGACATTGTGTCACTTGCTGCATTGAAACTAAAATATATCATCTTTTATTGCGTAGCCATAAAGTAATTTAATTTGAACTATTTTTCTGAAGTTTTGCTGGACTGAAGTTAACCTCCTGTGTTCCAGTTTCCACTAAACAGCTACAATAGTGCATGTACATTTCTGTTCTATTCCAGTAGGGCATACTGTGGATACATTTCAAGCACTTTGCAAAAACATTTTTCAACACGTCAGTACAAACAAGTTTGATATACACATAACATACAGTTCTAACACAGTTGTAACACAAGCATCTTATATAAATCACGTTGACACTCACAAGTGACACATAATTATTTACAAAATTCCATATAGCTGTGCTGGCAGTATCTGCCTTTGTCACACCATTCATTTCCAAGCTGCATTCCATCAGTGAGTCTGTATTCAATGAGGCAATCCAAGCTGCATTCTATCAGTGAGTTTGTATTCAATGAGGCAATCCTCACTTCATTTTTGGTAGGTGGATTGGTTTTGCATCAAGATATCCCAGGTAACTCTAAATTCATTTGTTTTTCAAAGCTAAAAGTTGTCATTTAATTTTTATACTGATGTAACTCATGGGAAACAATTAAAATATTTAATTCTTTCACTGAAAAAGGTTAATGTACAAACAACAAGACTTATTTTGCTGTAATGTAACTTAACAGAAAACTGGAAGTTATGGATCCAGGGATTCAGAGTATTCCTCAATGTAAGACAACTATCCAAGAAGCCTGCAGCAAGCAAAGTGTGTTACATTTCCACATATTGTACCATTCAAGGAGAGGACAAAGGCAAGAAATCAAAAATAACAGAGAAACTGTGGAATTACTGGAGCCCAGAAAAGACCTGCTACATATTTATCATTTATTCCTCTACCATATCGTAAGTGATATGCAAACCTAAGAGTCATAGTGGTTGCAACTGATTGCATTGTTAGTTTCTCATCCTCTGTTTTCTGGGTGTGTACGTGTGTGTGTGTGTGTGTGTGTGTGTGTGTGTGTGTGTGTGTGTGTGTGTGTGTGTGTGTGTGTGTGTGCAGCAGCGAGAAGGTTTTATGGCACTTTATTACTTGATTCATTTATTTTTTACTGTGAAAGTCTTTGACTAATATGGGTGGGCAGATAACATGTGTGGGTGGATAATACAGGCGGTCCTTAGTTTTTACCTGTGTGTTATCTGTGCAAGAAAGTAACAGTTTTGTTGAGCAACCAATAGTTGTTACGTGTCAAAATGTAAAAGATGTTAGTAAAACGTATAGGCCAGTAACAGGGATCTCAAATAGTTTGGTGGGTATCATTCAAAGATGGTCCTTACAAATCTACTTTGTTAGCTTTCTGTTGTTCTTTTCCTGAGATGCAAACTGTCACACACTCCATAAGAAATCCACACACTGACTGTAACGCAATAGGATCTATTGTTTTACATTGAATGTCACAGGAAACAAGTACTATAGCTGTTGGCACAAGCAGCTCACAGTGGTTTGAGGGGCAAGATTCCCCCAGGAGAAAAACAAACAGTCATTGTAGACTCTTCTTTCTTTATTCTTTACATAGCAAAGTGCGGGAATTATACATAGTTTCTTTCTAAAGTACACATTAAGTTGCCTTTACAATGGCTGCCACTAATTCTTCATCATTTTCAGATATCTGATATGATTTTAACAGTTTTCTGGTAATTCTGAGCAGGCTATAGTCCTTGCTTTTATTTTCTCAAAGGTATTTTATTGCTTATTTTTCAGATTTTTTTTTTTTTTTTTTTCATCTGTATGAGAAAACTAACACTGAAACAAATAGTCTGATCTACAGCTGTAATGTGAAAAATCTATATATTGTGATAACCATTCACATTTGTAGAGCCACTGCTGAAAATGACAGAACTGGCAAGCTGTCGGTTCTATCCATGTACTATTATACATTTTGAGTATACTGCTCATGACAGAAATGATCCCAAGAAACAAATGAGTGAGGCAGACCAAGGGTAGTGTAGCAAAGGATGTGACAATGATTTTTTACTTCCCAGGAACCAGTAACTGCCGTTGTTACTTGTGTCTTAATTATTACCAAGTCAAGAGTTTCTGAGACAGGCTCAGGCAGGAAAATGAAGTCAAGGAGCTGAAAAGGCAGCAGTTTGGGCTGGAAATAACATATACATTGTGAGCATACCTCAACCTCTCAGCACAAGAAATCTGGACAATACCAGAAATAATGGTGGGGGGGGGGGGCAAAGGCCCAAAAATAGAGACAGATTTAAAAAAATGTTCCTGTAAATTTAGGAAGTTGCTGGAATAAGAGGTTTTGAATTTTCATGTATTTTCTGAAGGATGTGAAGCCTAAAACTCAAACGTCTGTTATTATTTAAGTATTATTTATTGACTTTAGTCTTAAATGATTTGCTAAAAAAGCACACATTTTAAGTGAAAAAGACCAAAAATATGAGGCAAAAATCTGGACATTCTGCAAAAACCTGCACAGTTGAGAAAGGCATGACTGTGAACCAGTCTGAGTAGTGAACTACAAAATAAACAAGTGCACACTGTCTAGAATGTAATGAAGATCGGGAGTATTTGATATTGCTTGTGGTCAGCTAGGAACTTTAAGAGTTTACTCTTGAAATGGAGGAAGGAGAGGTCCAAACATATTATTTGGCTGTTGAATTTTTTGTTCCCTTAAATAAACTCTCCATGGCCATTCATTCACCAAAAAGCCTGTCAAACCTAGAAGAAAAAATATCCCTTGAAGACTGAACTAACCACTCATTTGGAAGAACTCCAAGAACACAGATCAGCTATTACTAAATTATAGTTTTACAGTTTGCTAAATTGAACATTTTAATTTATTTTATGAATGCCGCTGAGAGGCACATAACACTACAATGACTTATAATGAAGTCTGCCATGGTCATAGAGAGTCTATGTTGCATGAAATGCATGATCATTGAAACACAGGTGATCAATGCTGGCAGTTCAAAAATATACTTACCAAAAAACCCAACAACTGATCGCAAAATGAAAACAAACATTTCCTTTTGCAGATTGTTATCTAAAACCCTAACATTAACTTCAGGCACATTTTGTCTGAATAATGTTAGTGTAATAGATCTTTTTTTTCTAAGGTAAGGTGTAGGGTTGGAGTTAGAAACCGCAACAGAGTAAGGGTTAGGGTTAGCACACATTAATAAGGATGGTCAAGGGTTCACCTTATACATACACAATGCTAAATCTATCCCCTTTTATAGCCCCTTCACTTACCCTAACCTGAAATTACTCATAATACACTCCCATCCCTAATGCCAAACCTTTCAGTATATCTGAAAGTTTCAGCATTAAAAACCCAAACCCACACTGACCTTAGGCACATATATTCTATCTTCTTCCTTTTAACATCTTCAACAAATTTCTCAAGCACTTCTCTCTGTAGAAAAGCTAACATTTCCACAGAATAAAATGACGCCAGTCAGAATATATATTTTGTCCAACATGATTATAGCATGTAGCAAGGCCTATCACACAGTATAGTAAAAACTCATTTTGCTGTGCTCAAAAGTGGAACTGCTAAAGGATTTCTCACTCCCCTAGACTATCCTGATGACATTATCCTTAAATGAACCAGCAGTGCTGCAGAATATTCACAAGACAGACAGTGCGTAACCTCTTTGAGTACTGCTTGAGATTTATTTACATTTGTTAAATTGATTTTCCCCTCTGCCTGCTCCAAGTATGATGTGACAATTTGCCAACAGGCCGCTACATGTAACTCATTCACTGTTCTTATCATAGCAGCACTGTGACAGTTCTGTCTGGAACCTTACAACTGTTTTTACTCACTCAGCAGTCAGCTGCTATATAAACTAGCAATGGATCACTGACTGAATCTATGATTAATGGTAACACAGAATGAAACAATCAGACACGAGTTCCAGTACAAAGCAAGGCTCTTTAAATCTCTCTAACACTATACCTCAGCATTTCCTCTAGCACTGTCCCTTATGTATACTTACGGCATTTAACAGAGCAGAAAAAAAAATAAAAATATAAATGTTGAATTCTAAAGGAAATATATATTCTTCTTCATTTATGCTGTCATGTCTTCAAATCACAGTTCAACAATATAAAGGTAGTCTTACAAAAATGCATAACAGCCCTTGTTTTACTTAGGAATTATTACTTCTCCTGTACAGATATGTTTATGTGATCAGCTATTAAAGGAACCTGAGAGGTGCAGAATTTATTTATTAATGATTTTCAAATTGTCTGTTAAAACATGGAAAACCTATAGTACTCCAAATAAAAAGAAGCAGCTAAGAGTTCATTGTGAACCTACAGCATTCTTCTGTAAGGCAGTATTATGGAGGAACTAAAAAATCAAAAATAAGGAGCCTAAAGCAGTGTCAGGAACAACAAATATGAAAGAAGTGAATACACTGCTGCAGCACAGACCAATTCCACTTAAAGTTTTATAAGAGTCCACAACAAACACAATTGACTCCACAGCATACACAACACACACAGATTGAGTTCTTTCTTCCCCTCAACCAGGGACTTCATCAGAATCTGGTGTCCACAATTATCCATTTCCCTTAAATACACAACCAATTAATGACAGCACTTCATAAATTAATAAATCTTACACCCCCCCCAAAAAAACACACTTAAAACTTCAAGTATAGTAAACACATAGACAGCTTATGTCTAATATCTACTTAAAGCAATCTATTAAAATACTTGTGAATGAGAATAGTAACAATTGTCAAGCCTATTTCAGAAGGGCAGCCTTCCCATTTAAAATAGGCTTGATTGAAATCATTTCATTAAGTCCTGGGCTTTGACTTGCCTGTAATTTAATATGCCATCTAACCTCTCTTTCCTCAATGTAGCTTTTAAAGTCACCCCCCGGGATTTGATACTACTCTCTCCAAGATGGCAAACTTAAAATCAGTGAAGGCAGAACTAGTACAATGTGTGAACAAAGCATTGTTATTATGGGTCTATATTAGAACAAAATGTCGAGTGTTCTAATATCGAACCCTATGAATCAAAAATTTAAAACATCAAACATACAGAACAGTGAATTTTTTCCTAGGGAAAAAAATTTGCTGTTCCAAAACACATACACACAACACAAGCACACCAAACAGCAATCCACACACACATACACCTAAACTCTTACACTTAACCCTACACTAAACAATACATATACCACTAACTATCAACTTACCTTAACCCAAACCCTAATCCTAAGGTCCGTCACTATCGCACAGTCACCTCACCCGAGCCCTAACCCTAACTCACCTACCCCGCCCTAACCCTCAAGTCCACACAGTCGCATACTTACCTGACCCACACCCAAACACTAACTCATCTAACCTGCCTAACCCTCACATCAACATAATTGCACACTTACCTGAACCCGACCCGTAACTTTCCACAGCACTAAAAATACCAAAGCAACAGAAATGGACAACCGAATTCTTTCCCTAGGAAAAAATTAGTTTTTTTGTTTCTTCGATATTTTCAGCGTTCGCTGAAAATGGGTCGATATTATAACACTTGACATTTTGAATGTTCTGTGTTCTAATACAGACCTGTTATTATTACTGGTGGAAATCTGGTACATATGTTCATATATCCTGTCCCTTAATCTTCCTTCAGTTTTACCAACATAAAAACTGGGACAGGATGAACACATGGCCAAATATATCACACCTCTACTCTGACAATTACTGTCCCCAAACTTTATCTGAGTTTTCAACATATTTCTTAGTGTTACATTCTCATCAGTACAAATATGTTTACATTGAGAGCAGGTAACACATCTTTTTGTACCATGTTTAACCGTCCTTTTTGGAACATTTTCAAAGCATTTCTTGAGATTTGCCCCTGTCTTGAAAACAAAATTAGATCTAGCACCCACTACTGACCACAACTTTGAATTATTCCTTAAAATAGCCCAAATATTTTCAATAATCTTTTTCACCTCTTTTGCCTTACTACAAAAAGGACCACCATAGTTCTCTCAAAATCATTCTTCACTTCTCCTACAACTTGTGTGTCATACCCTATACCATCTGGTTTACCCGACAGGGGTTTATATTTTTTTCCTCACTCATTCCTAACATAATCAAAATTTTCTTTTATAATCTTATTGGGGTACTCCCTTTCCTTAAATAGTTTAACTACCTTTTGTAAATCATTTTCTACATCTTCTACATGCGATGTCATTCGCACCACCTGAATAAGTTGTCCTTTAATAATGCTCTTTTTTTGATGTATGGGATGTCTACTGGACTACTCTAAGTACGAATTACTGATGGTAGCCTTCCTAAATACCTTTGATCTAAAGCCATTATTCTCCTTTAGAATGTAGGTATCCAAACAATTGATACCCTTCTCATTATGTCCAAAAGGGAATTTTAAAAATTATGAGGTACAATTCAAATATTCAACAAATTCCAAAATCTTGTTCTCTGGACCCTTCCATAAAATAAAAATGTCGTCCAGAAATCTGACATACAAATTCATGTACCCTAAAAATTCACTTTTGAAAACAAAATTATTTTCCAACTCAAGAAGGACAAAATTAGCATACATGGGGGCATAAGAGGCCTCCATAGCTACTCCTTTATGCTGTTTAAAATATTCTCCTTAGAAGAATATGTAATTGTGGTCCAATATTATTTCCATGAATTCCAAAATTAAATTAATTTTGTCTTCAGTTAGATTAGTATTTTTATGCATACTAGCACTAAACAGCTCCATCCCTTTCTGTTTGGAAATTGAAGTATAAAAATCAACAATATCAATTGTGACAAAAAAATAAGTTTTAGTCCCATACAGAGTCCCCCAACCTCCCCAAGAAGTCCCATAAATCCTTCAGTAAATGACTGGCATTAAACACAATCTTTTTCAACCATTTATCTATCACGACCCCAAAGGCATATGCTTTGGATCCCCGTCCTGACACAATAGGCCTAAAGGACAACTTATCAAGCCCCTCATGTGTCTTTGGGATCCCAAAGATGGTGGCCACTGTAGGGTTCTTAACCTTCAAAAAACTGTATAAATCAGGGGATATCCTCCCGTCAATCAAATATTCCTCCAAATAAAAATCAATACGATGTTGGCTAATATTTATCTCATTGATGGAAGAAGGTAAATAGGTGGATAAATCATTAAGCATTTCAAAAATGTCCTGGGAATATTGCATGGCATCATAAATAACTGTGCCACCTCCCTTATCAGATCACATAACTCTTATGGCCCTGTCATTTCTTAACTCATTCAAAACACCTTGTTCTTTTACACTTAAATTCCAACCTTAGAACTAGAATGTTCCCTTGCTTTAAGCCTATAAATATCCTCCATAATGGCTTTTTCTAAAATATTTAAAGTAGGCTCAAGAGGTGGACTAACAACACTTTTCACTTTTAAATCTTTACCCATTCTGTCCTTGTAAATCTTACTTTGGTCCTGAAAAAGATATGCCAATTTTAATTTTCTCAGGAACATTTTTAACTCCAGAATCGTTTCCATATAATCAAATTGTCTAATGGGCACAAACTTCAAGCCTTTCAAACACAGGGAGAAATGTTTCTGAGTTAAATTAATTCCAGAAAAATTGTATATATGGTATCCCTGGAAAGTCCAAGTGATACCATCTTGTGTAATATTTTCTACCACCTCTCCCTGTAACTCCTTTTGTCTCTGCCCCCCCCCCCATTCTTCCTGGTGCATCTTCTCTTGATCTAGTCCTACTTCCCATTATTGCCTTTGGTGAAAAGAATGTGGAACATAACCCTGTCTACTATATTCTTTTCTATTGCTCCCCCTAGAATTTCCTCCAGCCATAAACTTCCCTTGATATGGTTTTGTGTAGCTGCCCCCTCCATTCTTAAATGGTTCATTTTTCTTGGTGTCCCTTACAGAATATGCCCTGTTCTCATTATAATCTTTTAAATCTCTTTTCATTTTTTTTTACATTTTTTATCAAACAATTTATTACACATAACATCCACACTTTTTATCTGTTTGTGATACAAATCTTCATACTCATAAAATAAAAGATCACCGTTAATATCATGATTACATTTTTCTGCTTGCCCAATAAGCAAGCTCAACTTTGCATCATTACTTTTAATAATTTTCTAAATTATTACAAAGTCATGTCTATTAAACATTTCAATAAATTCATTAATTAAATTGTCATCATAATCAATCCCAAAGGGGAATTTATAAACTCTAATTCCCTTAGGGACTATTTTTTTCTTTAAACATTCAGATAAATAACCATTTTCAAGTTGTATTTTTTTGACAGTATGCATTGCATCTGAGACTCAAATGAAAAAAATCATATCTTTTAAAGTCCCACTCTGGTTATCCGCCTTGTTGTAACCAGATTAATTCCTAGAGCTGTTACTACTCTCTTTGTCTGTAAATGCATACTGTTTCCCCAACAATTCATCAAAGCTGTAGCTTTCTCCTGTCCCATTATGTACTCCATTTGTACTATGACTGGAAACACCCTCGAACACCCGGCTATCATTTCCATTTCTAAAGCTTCTGGCACAATTCCTAGCATCTTTTCCATATGTTACATTTTCAAAAACATTGTTGTGCCTGGAAACAGTACCTGCATTCTTTGAGTTCGCTCTAGTCCTCGTCACATCCTTGTTGTAGAAATTAATAATTTGTGAACCGATATTGCTTCCAGGACTCACTCCATCCTTATTTAACTCAATCCCCATGTTCACAATACCATCGCTATTCACCACTCACGCTGCCGGCACCTCTGTGGGCACTCCGAGAATGACATCAGCATCGGGGGATGAGTGCCATTTCTTCTTGTTATAGGCTCCCTTATTCACTTCATCCAACTGGGTAAGGAGCTCTATTATTCGAGTGAGCTCCCCTTTCACTGTGGCTAATTCTGAGTGAACTCAGTTGAGTTCATCACAGTGCACAGGCAAAAACAAGGTCAGCATACCTTCAAACAAATCAATGCTACAAAGGCTCCACCAAAAAAACTAAAAAAAAAACAAAAACAAGAAGCCCAAAGCAGTGTCAGGAACAACAAATATGAAAGACGTGAATACACTGCTGCAGCATGGACCAATTCCACTTTAATTTTTATAAGAGTCCACAACGAACACAGATGAATCCACAGCATACACAGCACATACAGACTGAGCACTTTCTTCCCTTCAACCAGGGACTTCATCAGAATCTGGTGTCCACAATTATCCATTCCCCTTAAATACACAACCAGTTAATGATGACACTTCATAAATTAATGCATTTTATACCCCCCCCCCAAAAAAACACACTTAAAACTTTACATATAGTAAACACATAGACAGCTTATGTCTAAAATCTACTTAAAAACAATCTATTAAAATACATGTAAAAATAAAAGAATGTAAAAAACAACATTTTTATGAGAATAGTAAAAATTGTCTAGGCTATTTCAAAAGGGCAGCCTTTTTAATAGATTGTTTTTAAGTAGATTTTAAACATAAGCTGTCTATGTGTTTACTGTACGTGAAGTTTTAAGTGTGTTTTCTGGGGGGGTGTAAGATGCATTAATTTATGAAGTGTCATCATTAATTGGTTGTGTATTTAAGGAGAATGGATAATTGTGGACACCTGATTTTGATGAAGTCCCTGGTTGATGGGAAGAAAGTGCTCAATTTGTGTGTGCTGTGTATGCTGTGGAGTCGGTTGTGTTTGTTGTGGACTCTTATAAAAATTAAAGTGGAATTGGTCCGTGCTGCAGCAGTGTATTCACTTCTTTAGTATTATGTAAGAGTAATGTGACAAAAGTATTAGTTACAACTGAGTCATACGTTTTTCTAGAATCTTCCCATATTGTTTCTAAGCCGAGTGCATGGTTTCTATAAGACAATATGTCAAGACCAGAGCTATTTGATATAAACTCCTGTACTTTCCTGCACCAAATGCCAAAAAAAAAACATTGTATCACACAGCTGACTGAACATTCATTTTGGATCTCATACAAAACCAGGTCTTCATATTTCATCCAGCTGCTCAAATAATCTCCACACGTTTTCATAATTACTATATCCCAGTCCTCATGGATGCTGAACTAAAAATTCTAGCACTAATCAAATGTCTGTGCCTTTACATGAGTGAGTCAATTCCCTATTTGTCTCACATCATTTAAATGCATATATGGATATTTGTCAAATGAAAAAAAAGAAAGAAAAAGGGACAGTTGGTTTTATGAAACAGGGAATTCATTCCCAGCTGACTGCAAGAGGATAAACACCTTGCTTGTCATCTACTGACTCATATCCAAAACAGATTCAGATGTATTTATATTCTGCGGTTAAACAGTTTCAGTAACTTGAACGGGATTGCTCTTGTCAACAGGATTTGATGACTTGTTTCTTTGCAGTATCCCATTCACTGCATAATACTTTGGCATAGTTATTTGTTTGACTGGCTTTCTATGTTGCTGTTCTTTTATTTTAAAATGTAGCTAATACTGGAATTATTTGTTACTTTTAATAAGCCAGCCGTGACTGCTATAGAGGCAGTGGAAATATCATGGCCAGATGTAAGGCACTGTTAGTAGCAATTGGGGTAGTTTGCTAAATGTTTTGACCTAAAATTGTTAATGCTTTTATTCATGTTACATATTTAAAAAGGAACTCAAAATATATGCATATTTTCTTAATACAAAAAAGTAAAATACCCTTTAAAATCTGAAATATCTCTCCCATAATGCTCTGTACTAATCAAATTTCTACCTATCCCACATCTTTCCTGTACACCTAGAAAATTGCACCTCTTCCATATTACATTTCCTCTCCAAATCTCCATCCATCTACAGGCCAAATCTTCATTATAAACTTTCACATCTGCAATTTTCCAAGGTTTTGTTATCAACCTCCTTACTTCTGCAGCTATCTGAAGTTCTACCCTTTCATCTTACTTTCACCCAGAAATTAATCCTTCAAGTCTACCCTGAGCAAACATAAGCTCCAATTAACAGTACTTCTTTACTTAAAATCCAGCTCTAAAGTATCTCTGCTTGCTTTCATATACCTATAAGCTCTTGATATGAGCACTGCATAGATATCTGCTCAGCCTTGTTTTTCCTTCATTGCCAGCATCTCGTTCACAACCCCGTCAGTCTTTTAGCAGATGACCCAGAGTCTTGCACCATCGATATACTACATGCCAGTATATATCCCCCAACATGTGCAATATGCTTCAACACCCTGTTTGCCTACCAAATCTCTACCCAAAACTTATTTTTTGTCCAATCAATATGTCCCCATCCATCTTGTTATAATTTTTCCCATGGTCTCTAGCTATATTCATCTCCATTTGTTTACAAATATAACATATTTTCCCTTTGATGACCTTGACTCCCTCCAGTGCTTCTCTCCAATTTCTCCATCTCTTTTTAGCTTTGTTCTACTTCCATACCTTAACCTTATATATTATACTCCATATTAATTTGTACTTCTCCATCAAAATGGTTTTCTATTATTCACAGAACAAAGCAAACGGAGACCTCCACGATGTAGAATTAACTGATTTTATTAGATAACAAGTGCTTTCACATACAACAGGTACGCTTCCTCAGGTTTATAAAAAAGGACACAATAAAAATGCTTTATATACCTTAACTCAACAAACGCAATCAATTTCATAAAGCACTTATTCAATCAATCAATTAATTAACCAATTCATACAACAAAACTCAACGGGGTGTGGTAGAACTCTATGTTACTGAAGTAAATGTATGTGTGTATAAACCTCTTTTTTATAGCAGTATATTTACACAAAGTCATCATACATATAAATGAAAATGTATATGAATACAAATACATATACATATACATATAAACATAATACTTAAATAAAAATATATATCTAATAAAAGATATATATATGAAAACATAAAAGTGTGTAAAGCATCAAAGCACCCAGGGCTATTCTATTCTTCTATCTGTGTCTATCTCTACCGTAATAAAAGTTTCACAAACTGTCCCCTTCCCCTCCTCTCCTCTTCTGCTGATATCCATTCCAGTTTCCCTTTCATTAGCGCTCTCAGTTTCTGATCAAAGACCATAGTCATCATATACCTACACATATCTGGGCTCCCCATTCCCTACCTGCTTGTAACCTATCTTTCTCAATTCTAATTCTGCTTCACCTCTATATAAAACAATCACAAACCCCAAGGATATCCCCCTTTTTTTTCACAGACTAATCTCCAAATACCTCACAAAAAATAAAATTTAGTACCATCTCCTCCCTAAGTTAATCTTTTCTCAAAGCATAAACATTTTCCAAATGACTTATCCATCAGTCTACCTATTTTGACATGTAAAACATCCCAACTATTATCTCTAACATCCTGCACTGTCCTGCAAACCAAAAAACCCAAGTAGTTTTCCCTTTCATCACCCATGACAATCCTGCATTTTCTTCTTCCATTTTGCTTATCCTTAAAACTACTCACTCCTCCATATGAAAACACAACCAAGACTCTTTTCAAAATTTTGTGATTAAACCCAAAAATGCCAGTAACTGATCATGTACATTTTTCTAAACCAATGTACAACCATCCACAAAAAGATAAATCTGTCTGCTTACCCTTTCCACCCATTTTAGCATTTATTTCACTCTGCATTAAGCATTAAACAGCCACTAGAACATGTCCAGTGAAAAGGGGAAGGGGGCCCTGGTCTCATCCCTCTTTTTAAATGTATTATACAAAATTATCATTTTGGCTTCTTTCAATGTCTCCATCAAGATACCCAAATCTTCTGCTTTATTTAATGTTTATCCAAACTATCTGCCATTTATACCCTTATTTTCTTATAAAAATCAGTTGTTAAACTGGACAGCTTCCCTGCCTTCCCTCCCTTTCAATTGTCAAATCATCTCTACCACCTCACTTTCCCAGTCTTCCTATTCATCCTTTCTTTATCTATCTTTCCCAATACACTCCTCTGCCAGTATCTAAATTCACCCTCTTCTCTTTCTCCTCAGCTGTACACTTCTTCATAACACCTAAACTCTTCCCAAATCTCTGTATTCTGCTTCAACTCAGTTTCCCACCTCTCCCTCACCCTCTCTACATGTCTTTTTCCACCTGTCTCCAATTCGCATCTTCCTGTAACTCCTTCAGAGCTAGGCCCATCCAGCCCTTAGGTAGGGTTAAACCTCTCCAATACTGCTCCCATGAACAGATTCCTGTCATTTCAGACCACAACTACTTCCTTGACTGCCTTCCTAGATCTTCCCCTTCCCCCATTGCATAATTTCTCTTCTTTCCTATCTGTTTACATATACCTTTATCTCTTTCCTTGTTTCCCACCCAACATTTTAGTTGAAATCCTGCTATATCTCTTTGTACTATTCTCACTCCTGTCCCCACCTTTAATGTGATCATTAAATTTCCTCCATCTGCACATCACCTTCTACCTCTAGCCTGGCTCCATGGTACAGAGGACAGATTTTGACTGCATCCAAGGACACTGGGGTTCTACTGATGACCTTGAAAGAGCTAGACAGGAAGGGAAAGTTGTAAAGAGGCATTGTCCGCTCATCTCTCCTAGAGGGAGGCAGGGAGATGCTTGCACTTGAGAGCACACAGGGTGGTACTAAGTTTCTGGAGGAGACTGGGAAGTTCACTAGTCATGCCTCAGGCAGTGGGTCAGGGATGCATGGAGGGAACTGCCCGTGCAGACTTTAGGTGGCATCCTCTGCTGTCATCCCATTGTATGCCCCTCCCCTCAACCCTGCTGGGTGAATGTTTTAGTAATAAAAGCAACAAAAAGAGAAAAAAAACTCAAACCACCCCTGATGGCTGTCTGAATGATGGTCCTTCCCATTTGACTCTCACCCTGGTGATGGGAATGAATGTGCTGATAGTCCATGAAGGGGGCTGATGATTAACAGGCAGATGGGACATCAAAGTGTAAAGAAAAGTTTAATTTCTACCTCTCCATCGTTTCATAAGGCCTTCTAGTAATACTGATTCTGTTAATGCTGATTTGTCCCACCAACATAAGTACTTTGCTCCAGCAATATTATGTCTAAATTTGCATGGACATATAGATTCCATATAGATTGTTATACTCCTTCCATATCCTATGCTATAAAGAAGAAAAAAGAAAATGCAAAGCATTCCCCATGAATATATATTAGCATCTGCCAGTCCCCAAAAGACCCAAAGTTCAAGACTTTGAAGCATTTCATAAAGGAAAAAGAAAATAACATCCATATTCACTGTCCTCAAAAAACACCCTCAACATTCACGCACACGTGTTAATAGCTCCTACTTATAATCCCAAAAAGAGCACAATATAAAACACCAATTCTACAAAATAGAAATTACTTACCACAGAAAAAAATCACAGTAAATGTTACAGTATTACACATATCAATATATACAATTCACATACTTTTGGTCATAAGCCTTAACAGTCTAGCCTTAGGTGAGTGACAAAACACATTGAAGACACAAGAAACTCTTGCAACCACTAAAAGAAGAGAAAAATGATTACTGGAATATTTGGATGTCTAGCTGGTTTGAAAACTTGAACTATTTACTGTAGGACTGAGGAACTTGGCGTGTGAATTGTGGTGCCACCAGTAGCCATATGTTTGCCTGTTTATTATATCTCTGTATTTGTATCATCATCCATTATTAATGTAAGTGTGTGTGTGTATAAATACACACACACACACACACACACACATATATATATATATATATATATATATATATATATATATATATAGATATATATATATAGATATATATATATATATATATATATATATATACATATTGGTATATTAAGAAACTCCAAATACACCCAACATCGACATGGTAAACATTGATGTCTTTATGAGAAAAAATGTTGGCATGAACAAGCAACTATACATGCTTTAAGCATCAATGCCTGTAGAAGTAAAAAAATCAAATTAACCCCCTCACACCACACATGTGATGTTAATTATATAAACTTACTCAGAGATTCCACAAACATGGGGTAAGGGCATATTCCCCAGCTTCGGAAATTGTTCAGTCTCCGACATCTGTCAATCAACTGCTTAGTCGATCATAAACAGTTGACTAAACACATCTTATGGTAGGAATCCATATAATATTATACATATACATATACATACATATATACATATATATATATATATATATATATATATATATATATATACATGCATAAAATGCACTGCATAAAACAAGACCTAAAATCAAGGGGCAATGTGCAAAACAAATACAATGATATAAGACTCATGACTCCCAATTCACTTCTAATTTAGGAAAATAAATTAAGCCTTAATTTCAATTCTGTGTCCATGGCCAAGGTGTTAATACATAATCAAAAAATCACATCTCCGAAAGAGCATGCATAAAGATGATTTCTAACGCTCATGTGAACAACTTCAGGTGTAACTTAGTAAGGCAGTTTTTCCTCACATTTAGTATTCACTCTGCAGTATACACTTGCAGAGAAATGAGAATGTATCCAGTTGGGCAGGGGTGCCATGATTCATTATATAGAAGAACAACAGATATGTATGCAGTCCTTTGGTCTACATGCCTCTTTCACAGATGTAACAAAATTCTGACAGGTTAATATCAGAACCCATGGCGAAATGGTACAACTGTAGCAGCTTCTGGTGGGGGGCTTAATTCTGCCATAGTAATCAGAACTATTCCTATAACAGTCTTGGTTAACATAAATGCGCAAAATCAGTAAACAATATACTGAAAATGATGCTGTCAGAGTTTATAGTCTGTTAGAAGAAAACTCATTCATTGCAATAGAATAAAAGGGTAACAAAAGAAATTTGTATGGAACAAATCTTGTTAATAAAGTCATAATGGAGAATTGTAAAAAGGGGAAGAATCTAAGTATGGCATGGTTAGACTACAAAAAAGCATTTGACACATCCCACATTCATGGATAAAGGAGTGGTTACAGAATAGATGTATAAGATAGACCCGATGTTGATCAATTACATTACAGTGACCATGAAACAGTGGCAAGCATGTTGCCAGAGATGTGGGGTGCATGGCTAGGCTTAAAAAGGCCCTTGTAGTCATTAGCCTAGTAAACACCTATGAACCACTTTTCAGCTAAGCTGTGATACAGGACAAATTCTTATCCCAGGGTTAAAAGTTCAAAAAGGGATATTTCAGGGTGACTTTTTGTCATCACTGGTCTTTTGCCTTGACCTTAACCCATTAAGCTGTCTACTTAACAAATTAGGTCTTGGTTACAATTTGGCTTCCAGAAAACAACAAAGTATAAAGGCTTCTCATCTTTTTGTGGATAATTTAAAACTGTACAGTTCAGCAGATGAGGAGATGAAAGCACTACTGCAAGTGGTCAAAACTTAATCAGATGATATAAGAATGGCATTTGGTCTTGATAAATGGTCAAACGCAACATTTAAAGCAGGAAAGTAACAACACCAAGAAAATATCAGTCTGGGACAGGAATGTGATGTAAAGGAACTTGAACAGGAGGGAGTGTATAAATATTTGGGAACTGATGAAGGATTGACAATAAAACATGAATAAATGAGAACAAAACTCAGCAAGAAATATTTTAGAAGACTAAAATTAATATTGAAAACAGCCCTGTTATCCAGTGTGATGCCCCTGCACTGGCCCAGTAATCAAGGAGTCTCAATCCTCATCACTATATATGTACATGTTGGGAGGATGACAAGTACACACATAGTGAAGTACAATTTCTGAGATCACAATCAGTCTTGGACTGGTTTCTTCCTCTCTCTCCAGATCCCCAAAAATACTCCCCACTGGCACAGCTATAGAGCTGAGTCCTTAGCCAGGGTTCCAAGCCAAGTCCTCCCAGCACTCTCTCTGTCCAACCAGTGCTTTATGTCCCTGTCCAAGTAGCTGACACCCACACATACACTTTGAGATTTATTTATTTATTATTTATTTAGTTGCATTTGTTAACCGGGTTAGTCCAGCTGGGTAAGAATTACCCTTTTTCAGTGGAGACCCGAGGGGAAAAGCCCCAAACAGACATACAAATACATACAAATAGAGACAAATTAACAATATTACAGAGGAAAACAATATTATGGGTACAATGGATAAGAAAAACAAACAATGAAAGTTTGAGAAAATGAGTAAGGTAGGCCAGAGGCATGCATGCAAAAGATTTATGAAAAGGTGTTCTGAGCAAGATCTCTGAATTAAGGTAAAGTAGGCAAAGAAATGATGATTTAGGTGCGGAGTTAGTAGTGTGGGAGTTTTAGGTGGGAGCATGTGAAGGACATTCCCATTTGGAGGAGAGATGGGAGAGAAGCATGGATTTGAAATTGTTGTGGTTAGGTATATTACGTAGTGGTGTGGGGAGATTGTTCCATAGTTTGGCTATAGTGTGGGATAGTAGTAGTTTACCAGTTGGGTAGATGGGTTTGTGTACATACAGGAGGTTTTGGCCTGTGGATCTCAGGGTACGGGTAGGTGTGTAGGGTGTTAGAGATTTAGCAAGAGAGGGGCATTCTACTGGTTTAAAGATGAGTTTGTGGGCTGTTGTAAGTTGTAGGTACTTTAGGTGGTTGTGGAATTCCACACACCTGGGAAAGGCTGGCACAGGCTTACTAGCTATGCCTCCTTTTGCCCAGACCATAAGGTATTTAGGACTGCCTCCAGAACCCCTTGTCAGCTACTATAAGACCCTTCCTAAGGGGTGACCAATTCTACTGTGTAATGCTACTATTATCCAAATGTTAAGTGTGAACAACAGCAAGGCTATTGAAGTAGCCTATACAGTGTCACCAAATACATATGCAAGTACTCTAAGCCCTTAAATATCTCTAAACAAACCAGCCACAATTAAAAGGTTTAAATATATTTTATAATAAATGATAAAAGAACAAGACAATAATCCAACACCCAACACAGTGACTACATCATTAAGAATCACAGGAAATATTTTAAAACAACATTACAGGACAGTCTCAAATAAATAGAAAAAAACATCTAAACTAATCTTTACTATATTCCTATTTATATCTAAAAGATATTATGCCCTAAATAACGTACTTACAGAGCAAGTTAACTCTGTATGTTCCAACTTCTACTATGAAAACCACATTTGCACAGGCATATAGTTTATACACATTTCTGCTCTTTTCCAGCAGGGTACACTGTGGTTACATTCTTGAAGCTCATTACATAACATACAGTTCAATACACACTTCTGCACCAGTAGTTTAATATCCATATAACATATAGTTCTCTTACATTTGTAAGACAAGCATATAAATCATGTTAATATTCACAAATGACAGAATTATTTACAAAATTCCAGCTAGCTGGGCTGGCAGCCCCACATCTAGGAACAAAGTTCAAGCGCTAAACCAATTTATTTTTCCTGTTCTAACTTACGGTTTTGGGGTGACTGACTGGCTCCAAAATGTTTTGGATCAGTTGGACAGGAAAACAAGGCAAATGCTTCATGCTTATCAAATGATATATAAAAAATCAGTGTATAACAAGCTTATATATTCTTCATTCTAAAGGAGGTATGGGCCTCCTCAAAACTGATAAAATGTATAGATTTAAACGTGAAAACAAGGAAACAACAGTGTACTGAAGCACTTTTACTAGTAAAAAAGCACCACTCGGGTGAAACAACCCTTCTTTATTCCAAAGCCAAATAACAGGATAAGGTTTTAGCACTTTCGTTCATAGCCACATTGAACATCATCAGAAACAATCATATCCTAAAAATCAGCCTCTTATATAACTTCTGGTTTAAATGTGGAGCCAAAAATCTAGGTACATCTTAAAGAACCACATCACAATTGATATAAACAAGCTGTCGACCTTTCAAAATTTCAAAGTGAAATCAATAAACAAATTATTATCTTCCACCACTGATTATATAAAAAAATGCAATTATAAAAATATAAAAAGAAAATAAGCACTCAAATAGTGCCGAAACAAGTTTAATTAATGCTTAGGGCTTTACGTTTTAAAATAGGTTTTAATGAAATCAAATCATTTGTCCCTGGCAGAATAGTGGAATTCAACAACACCTGCCAGTAAAACTCATGGCACTCCAAACAATTGTCCCAATCCCCACACATCGATCTGTGGACAACATGCTCCAAAATAGAAAAAGAACATTTCTTAAAATCAGAGCAGGTAACACTGTGCTTGAATAAGGCATTGGTATTATCAGCCTTTTGAAGTATGCTGATAAATACCAGTTTTTATTGGATCCACAGTCTTGCCCACATAGATGGACAGGCAGGAAGCGCGCAGTGCTATATACACTACCCGCTTCATATTACAGTTATACCAACCCTTGACGGGAATGGGGTTTGGAACACCATGAATCAAAATAAAAGAACCCTCAAGTACATACCTGCATTGCTTGCAGGAACCACATTTTTTCATCCCCCATTGTTTACAAAATTTATCCAGACCACCACGTTGTCCTTCAAAAATATTCTTAAGATTTTTATTGTTTTTAAAAACAAACCTGGGAACAGTACCAAGTCTGTCAATAAGACCCACACTCAGGGAAAACCATGGACCAAGAGGCTGAAAATAGTACTCAATTAATGCATTTGGAATTCTGAAGTTCAGTAATAACCAGAAAAGTAACTGGAGTTACCTGAAGAAGAGCTGTCTACGATAGTAGTGCCTGTCAGGAATCCTACCAGTGATACTGCAGAAATAAGATTTCACGGGTAGTGCAGGGGCAATAGTGGTAGTTGTAGTGCTGCTCTGCTGGTAGAAAACAAGGTTTGCCTACCACACAGTCGTCATAGTAACATAACAGAGCACTACAAACCCTCAAATACTAGTGATGGTGCATTATTTACTTCTTTATTTATTGCATTTGTTTAACAGGATAGTCCAAATGGGCAGAAAACTACCCCTTTTCATTGAAGGCCTGGGGAAAAACACCAGAAAAATTAGAACAAAGGTATATAGATAATCGATAAATATATAAAATTTAAAAAGAGTATCATTAATTAATAGCATGACAGACATTACCTTGAAAATCCCATCACTTACTGGTGTTCGTGGTGAGACAGTTGGCACAACCACAAGCCTGTCACATGCTGGTGATACTGGCATAACTGGACCAGTCCTGCACCTCTCGTATTTTTTTTTCTGCTTTATACAATAATAAATCTTTCACACCTCACTATACCTTTTCAGCCAACTCCCTTTCATCTTGTGACTTTTCTGCTCTCATCTTCTTTGTTGTTATACTTCTTGATCTCTTAGCTTAAGAATTCTGGACAAAGACTCAACTAATGGGGATATAAAGGCCCAAAAAATTGGGACATATTTTAAAAATATTGCTCTTACAATCTTAGAAAGTTTATTGAACATGATTTGTGTTAGCATGCATTTCCAAAGGATATGAAACCTGAAACTCAAATGTATGTCATTATTTAGTGATATCAGTCCTCAGTGATTTGCCAGAAAAAAAAACATTTTTTATGAGGAACAGACCAAAAATATGGGGGAAGTATCTGAGCATTCTGCATAAATCTAGACATTTGAGAGAGATGTCTGATGCACTTCTTCTTGCCTCCTTAGTTGTACGTCCTCATCCTGCCCTTCCAACTATTGTATGCTGTGCATTTGCATCTCCACCTGTTGTATGCTGTACGTTTGCACTTTCACCTGTTGTAAGCTGTGCGTTTGCCCTTCCATCTGTTATATGCTGTATGTTTGCACTTCCACATGTTGCCTGCTGTGTGTTTCGATTTCCACCTGTTGTATGCTGTGTGTTTGCACTTCCATCTGTCGTATGCTATGCATTTGTCCTACCACATGTTGTATGCTGTATGTTTGCCCTTCCAGCTGTTGCATGCTGTGTGTTTGCCCTTCCACCTGTTGTATGCTGTGTGCTATGTTTGCCTTTCCACATGTTGTATGCTGTATGTTTGCCCTTCCACCCATTGCATGTTATGTGTTTGCCCTTCCACCTGTGGCATGCTATGTGTTTGCCCTTCCACCTGTTGTATGCTGTGTGTTTGCCCTTCCTCCAGTTGTATGCCGTATGTTTGCTATTCCACCTGTTGTATGCTGTGCATTTGCCCTTCCACCTGTGGTATGCTGTATGTTTGCCCTTCCACCTGTTGTATGCTGTGTGTTTGCCCTTCCACCTGTTGTATGCTGTATGTTTGCCCTTCCACATGTTGTTTGCTGTGCATTTGCATTTCCACCTGTTGTATGCTGTATGTTTGCCCTTCCACATGTTGTATGCTGTATGTTTGCCCTTCCAGCTGTTGCATGCTGTGTGTTTGTCCTTCCACCTGTTGTATGCTGTGTGCTATGTTTGCCTTTCCACATGTTGTATGCTGTATGTTTGCCCTTCCATCTGTTGCATGCTATGTGTTTGCCCTTCCACCTGTTGTATGCTGTGTGTTTGCCCTTCCTCCAGTTGTATGCCGTGTGTTTGCTATTCCACCTGTTATATGCTGTGCATTTGCCCTTCCTCCAGTTGTATGCCATGTGTTTGCATTTCCAAATGTTGTATGCTGTATGTTTACCCTTCCAGCTGTAGTATGCTGTGTGTTTGCCCTTCCACCTGTTGTATGCTGTATGTTTGCCCTTCCACATGTTGTTTGCTGTGAGTTTGCATTTCTACCTGTTGTATGCTGTGTGTTTGCCCTTCTACATGTTGTATGCTGTATGTTTGCCCTTTCAGCTGTTGCATGCTGTGTGTTTGCCCTTCCACCTGTTGTATATTGTGTGCTATGTTTGCCTTTCCACATGTTGTATGCTGTATGTTTGCCGTTTGCCCTACCACCTGTTGCATGCTATGTGTTTGTCCTTCCACCTGTTGCATGCTATGTGTTTGCCCTTCCTCCAGTTGTATGCCGTATGTTTGCCATTCCACCTGTTGTATGCTGTGCATTTGCCCTTCCACCTGTGGTATGCTGTATGTTTGCCCTTCCACCTGTTGTATGCTGTGTGTTTGTCCTTCCAGCTGTTGCATGCTATGTGTTTGCCCTTCCACCTGTTGTATACTGTGTGTTTGCCCTTCCTCCAGTTGTATGCTGTGTGTTTGCTATTCCACCTGTTGTATGCTGTATGTTTGCCCTTCCACCTGATTTATGCTGTGTGTTTGCCCTTTCACCTGTTGTATGCTGTATGTTTGCCCTTCCACATGTTGTTTGCCATGCATTTGCATTTCCACCTGTTGTATGCTGTGTGTTTGCCCTTCCACATGTTGTATGCTGTATGTTTGCCCTTCCAGCTGTTGCATGCTGTGTGTTTGCCCTTCCACCTGTTGTATGCTGTGTGCTATGTTTCCCTTTCCACATGTTGTATGCTGTATGTTTGCCCTTTCAGCTGTTGCATGCTATGTGTTTGCCCTTCCACCTGTTGTATGCTGTGTGTGTTGCCCTTCCTCCAGTTGTATGCCATGAGTTGGCTATTTCACCTGTTGTATGCTGTGCATTTGCCCTTCCACCTGTGGTATGCTGTATGTTTGCCCTTCCACATGCTGTTTGCTGTGCGTTTGCATTTCCACCTGTGGTATGCTGTAGATTTGCCCTTCCACCTGTTGTATGCTGTATGTTTGCCCTTCTACCACATGTTGTATGCTGTGCGTTTGCCCTTCCAAATGTTGTATGCTGTATGTTTACCCTTCCAGCTGTTGTATGCTGTATGTTTGCCCTTCCAGCTGTTGCATGCTGTGTGTTTGCCCTTCCACCTGTTGTATGCTCTGTATTTTTCCCTAATTGTTAGCCTAACCTTTATGTGTATCCACACTCAACTGTTCTTCCTGAATTTTATTTGCATTTTTACCCAAACACTTATCCATGGCCCTAGGAACTACATACTCAGCATGTTCACTACCTTATTTGCTGTCTTAATGTTTCTCTGTCTCCTATTGCTTAACTTATATTTACCCTCTTCCCAGTTCATCCATGTCCACACCCTAAAATCTTATACTATCTATTTTGTCTTTGTGTTCTTATCCCTCCCTCAGCCTAAACTCCATTCAGATGACTTTTACTTCTGTAGACATTGTGCATATTGACTAATATTGGTGGATTATAATGACAGAGTTGCCTTTTATGGTTGAAATGTTCTGACATGGATAGTTTTGTCATTATTGGTCCATACATTTTGTTTCACTGCTTACTGAAAAAAATGTTAAAAACTACACTTTTAAAACATACTCTAACAACTATTGCTGTATTAACAAAGGAATATAATTTATAACAATCAGGAAGGTGAATTAAAGAACACATGCATTTACATAGGGTTCTAAAAATGTGTGCGGGGGTCTCATGATGTGAAAATAGCCTGAGGGTACACAATCTGCCACTGGCCAAATGCATTTTCTATGAATGTGGGTTTCAATGTAGTTTCACTGAATGTGAGTTTTAAGGGTAGAAATGTTTCCTGTTGCTCATGTGGTCAGCTTTCATTGTGGGACTAAATTGTTTTGTTTAGCAAATGGCTCCTAGTTTTGTACCATAAAATGTGAAATAAAAATGTTAAATTAAATCCAGATAAATGTAATCATTGTAGAAGTAAAGAAGATTGTCAGAGCCCACTCTGATGGCCCACCTGCATATCCACAAAACAAATAGTACCAGAATTACTCATTCTAAAGACTTAAACCTTGCCTGTGATATAAATAGGACCTGCTGGAGAGATAGGTATGTATCCCACAGAGTACCCCGTCTATGGAACAGGCTCCCCATCCAAGTGAAGCAGAGTTCCTCCCTAACCCAATTCAAGTGCAACTTGGACAATTTGATGGGAAACTGGAAATTCATCCCCGGTTTGGCACCTATGTCTCTGATGCAAACAGGTAACCTGTAAATGGTTCATCTCCCAGGCCCATGCTTACACTTATCAAGGGTATCAGAACTCATCAGAGATTTGAGATGCATAGCTAGACTTAAAAATGCCCCTGTAATCATTAGCCTAGTAAACACCTATGAACCTATAAGAAAATAGTATACACACTGACAGGTTTGAATACTGTTTATGGCTACTGGGGAGAGATGGCCAAGTAATGGAACACTGGAATGGCTGTGGAGGGTCTGGCTGCAGGTGGGGGTGTAGTGGGCAAGAGAGATGGCTTCAGGGGGGAGTCCTGGCTGTGAGGTGGGTGCTGATCCATTACCCTGCCTAGGGCCCCATTTGACCATGATCTGGCTCTGATGAAGGATCTTTCCTTTCTAAAGAGGAAGAAGGATGGAGATGGAAAGGCGACAGCGTATTGTAGGAACCAATTATTTGTAGATCTCTAAAAATACTTTTGCACAGAGAGGGTGGTGAAACAATGGAATGGACTACCTGAAAGGATAGTAGAGATAAAATCCACAGAGACATTCTAGATGGCATGAGACAGGTGGAAAAAGTTTAAAAGGAATGTAGGACTGGGGAGAAGGTAGAATATTAAGGCACATGAAAGGAAAGATTAGACAGAATTATTATCTTGTTCTAACATCAAGTGAGTGTAACATAATGTTAAATGTAATATGAGGTGGATAGAATGGTACCTTTGTAGTAACAACACCTAATGTAAAACACAGCTATTTACAGTAAAAGTTAATAGTAAGTTATGGGAAGGAGTGTAGACTGATCGACATGTACAATACTTTTATCTGGAAGAGCTATCATTAACACTGCTCGCTCACTCAGATGTATTATCTTCCTCCAAGAAGAGGAACTCATTCTGGTTTATCTCCCAGAGACAGAACAGGATTTATTCAACACACATCTGCATGAAAGAGTATATCTGTTTTTGGGCAGGTGACCAGAATGCTGGACACTGAGTCTTTTCTAGCTTCAGTTATGCATCGTTCATTTTAACTACCAGCAGTAGCTGCCACAAGCTAAAAACACGACAGCAATTATTAATGGTCGAATCATTATGGCTATTTTTGTTTTCTGCCAGATAAGCAAATATACGCATTTCAGCCAGCACTGAACAGCATTTCTGTGATCTCTTTTTAGCTTTATTCCACACAGAAAATATACACTTTGAGATTTGTCTGACTCACTAAGCCTGCTTTCACTGATTACAGAATAACTGGAAATGCAGAATAATGAGGCACCTATTTATTCCTTTTTATTACTCCTCTGTTAAGAAGTGCTTTATGTTTGTCTTGTGTATTGTTTCATTGCATTTCAGTAAACTATGTTTCAAGTAGACCACACCAGTCACATACCAATCTCCATGTGAAATAATGCTTTTTCATTTCTCACTGGAACCATCTGCAGTATCTCCTCAGATTATGCAGCCCTTTGCTTGTGTATATCTTCATTCATCTCCTTTTCAAAGAAGGACACACTGGACTGTAATGATCGACTTCAGGAACTGGAGACGTTTCCATCATGAGACTTCTGTGGATCCATTTAAGACTGTATGTGTCAAGCTCTTCTTCCAAGACTTCAGAGGCACTGTGCACAGTTTTTACTATTTTTACATTCATCTATTGAACTTAGTCAATTGTGTATGTTTCTAGAATGAGGAGGTCCCAAAACTGCATAAAATACTTCAGACGAAGTTTTATCGACTGCCTTGATACATGAATAATAATTCTTCATTTTCTTTTGGCAATGAAACTTCCTCCCTGCTCGTGTTATGCCAGCATTTTTTATTTTAAACTCTGATGTTGCTCACTTAGCTTTAATCCATTTGGCATTTGCACATTTCTGAGACTTAACAAGATTAGGAGATCACAGAGAATAATTATCCTACTAATTAATGTACCAGTAGTGGTACTCAGATTAAAACAAAATCAAAAAAGTCACTTCCAGGGACAGAATGGAAGAAAGTCCCCATCCAATCCATTCTGTTCATCCATACTCACTCCACATTTGATCCTGAACTCTTGAGAAGCAAAGGCAACACTGCATAAAAGGAAACATATCACAGTACATATATGAAGAAATTATTACTGTTTTTCTGTTTTTGACATTGTGTCATCTCAGGGGAATATAATGTCACATTAAAACTGTTTTACAAGGTAAACATCATGTTGTCATGTTATGAAAGGTTACTACCAGGATGCTGTAGAAAACTACTCTTTCTGGAATTATAAGGTCATTTTTTATGACAAACTTTTTTTCCTAAATGTAATGACACATCACAAAGATCTGGGTTAGAACCACATGATCTGTTTGATTTTTATAACATTTATGTGTTTCATGCCTTATTATCTGTTTTTATACTCAGATCATTTATTTGTTTTTAAAATGAATAAGTGAACTGGTCCTTCCTGGGCTCTTTCCAGCAATGACCTGGACCATAACGTCAAGAGAAAACATAGTGAACTGGTCCTTCCTGGGCTCTTTCCAGCAATGACCTGGACCATAACATCAAGAGAAAACATGCAAATAACTTAAATGTCATAACTATGGTATGACCAAAAGATAAACTTTTAAATCATCAGTTAATTTTTCTAGCATATGTAGTTAGTGTAGATGGTTAATTATTATTTCAGTAACATAGAAATAAGCAACAGTCTGAAAAGGAAATTATATAACCTTGCAATTGTTAAGGAAACTTCCAAGACATCTTATGGGTTCTTGGATTTTTTTACAATTTTGCCTAGTGTCTTCTTCTGATCCAGATTTTCTAAATGATGTTTCACCCAGGCTAAAATATGTGTTGTTTTACCTATCATGACAAAAACAGCACTCGCTCAGACAATAATTCTTCCAAACATGCATGTAAACTGCATTCCTAGACTCCTTTACCCATAGTAGTTTCTCATTCCCTTTAATTAACAAATGTTTTACTCTGTCCACCAGTTTCTCCTGAAAAACTGTATATAAGGAGTGTTAGTAAGCATTAAATCCATAGCATCTACATGGAAAAGGTAGACAGTTATCTTAACCTCCCCAGTAGAGGTATCACTTTTATTACAAGATTTAGAATCTTCGTGCATACTTCAGACAAACCCTCTATCACGCCTGTGATCACATTTTGATATTGCATACCTTGTTGTGTGTGTTCATGCATTTGGGACACATTTCAGCTATCAGCATCAAAGGTGCAAGGATTTGAATGTCTACTGCCTGATTTTCCTCACAGACTACATCATTACCCAGTTAGGTAGATGGCAGTTTCTGTCACATGCCCTTCTTCCCCTGTTATTACACTGCTTCTGAAGTGGTGTGTCTGTTAATACACTACTTTGTTTTAAGTGTTCTCGTGAGCCCTTTTCTACTTGATGTGGTATGTATGTGCAGTACTTTGTTTAAAGTGTCTGTCATGTGCTTTTTTCATAATGATGTAGAGTGTCTATAAATACAGCACTTTTAAATGCCTATCATGTGCCTTCTCCTACTTATGTAGAAATCTGTTAATAAAGTACCTTGTTTCAAGTATCTGTCATGTGCCTTTTTCCTCCAGATGTGCCGCAGCTTTAGTACAGTATTTAAGTGCATGTCGTGTTCTTCTCCACCTGACGTGGCACATCCGTTGGTACAGTATTATGTTTTACTTGTGTTTAGTACTTTGAAATATCTGTCAGGTGCCTTCTCCTCCAGATGTTGCATGTCTGTTAGTAAAGTTGTTTGTTTTAAGTGTCATCACAAGCCCTTCTCCACCTGATATGGTGCAGTACATTGTTTAAGCATCTGTCACACTGATTTTTGTCCTCGTGATACAGTGTGTCTGTTAGCACAGTATTAAATTTCTGTTGTGTGCCCTTCTGTTCCACATGTAAATAGGCTTAGTACACTATTCTGTTTAACGTGTCTGTCACGTGCCCTTATCTTCCTAATGTGCTGCTGTCTCCTTTCAGTCTTAGATTATAATACTATACAGGTTATAAATAAGCAGTCACTAGTGATGTGGACTTTAGCCCTTGTTTCTTCTTTAGGTAATATATTAGAATAGAAAACACAACATGAAATTGGAGTGCTTGCACTTACTTATATGTCAGTGAGATCCAAATAATGCCCCAAATATATGCCTTTGATATGAAGCGACAGCGTACTTTGAATAGTGATGTAACACTTTTTTGCCCCATTTACTACTGCATGTTTCATGAGAAGAAAAAAAACTCCAAACTGTTATCGGTTTTAATTTGTTGTATTTATTTTTAGTAATTACAGAGATCGAATCTTGCTAGCACTGTAGGACTTAATAAGTTATCACTTGTCAAGGAAGGAAAAGATGCATATAGCTAATAGTCTACATAAGTACAAATATTTGTCTATCGTGTTAGTGAATGAAGAAGGGGAGTCCAGGGTATACAGGAATTTGGCAAACTACTCATAAATAAAGAGATTTCTGTTTTACTTGAAGAGTCAAATATACTCAGAAAGCGTATGAGGCATTTGAAAAGTTTTTTTTGCCCTCTGTGAAATATGAAAGTATATTCAAAAGTGCATTTTTGTAGGAGTGACTTGGAAACAGAAGATGGTTAAATGACTTGCTTAATCACATGGTATGTATGTATGTATGTCTGTCTGTCTGTATATATTCAGAGGCAGTAGAAAAGGTTGTATCTTAACCCATCAGGCAAAACACTAGACATGCTTACATGTTTATAACTTAAGATACATTTTAAACCTGTATTACCAACATTATTGTTTATAGAATCCTAAAATAAGCAACAGATTTTATAGAAATTTTAGTTTTAAATTATTTATGAGTGTTCCTTTCTAAAATGAAAACAATAAAGGCGGCTAGACACATGCACTATTCATCTTGATACTATTCAGAGACGTGGTTACACTACACATTTAGATCAAGATGTTTTTAGACCCTTCTGGCTAAATCAGTGTGTTGACAAAAATAAACAGGAGATGGTAGTGAACTCAGTAAATAAAACCTGTAATTTTCTAAAACCACTTCCATTCTATAGTTGTCTTCCACACTCTATAATGCATGATTTTTGAAAACACCCACTACAGAGTTTACAATGCGATTTAATAATGGAAGTCTTTCAGTTGCATTAAAACTGTTGGGAGCTAGAGAAGAGATAATCCTGTTCACTGTTACCTCATTTCTTATCTCAGCCATACATAGCTTCCAGCTGAAGAGACCCGTTATCTGCCTGTTGATTATCTGCATTGCCCACCAGGATTTACTACCTAAACTGTCCCTTTGAGGAGATTATTCATGGTATAGCTGTTTTCTCCATAAATACTGAAGAATGTCCACATATTGCTGGGAACTGATTCACTTGTAAGGAAGGTTAGACTCATAGGTCCAGTTCTTGGGCTTCATCTGATGATGAACACACACTTTGTTGAGAATACTTCTGGCTTTGAAAGTATCCCTCATTTTTGTCTAATTTCTACATTCTTTGTTTATTTGTGATTGTACAAGTACCATTACAATAACAGCAATATCACGTGGCTTAAAACTCATTCAAACCTACTCAGTGTAAATGAGGGTTATTAGATGCCAACAATAAAGAAAAGGCTTTTTGATCTCAAACGTCTTCGCCTAAATACTCTGAAGTCGGTCAGAAAGCTGTTTTCATGTTCAAATCTACGCAGAAGGAACACTCAAAACTCACTTTTTCTGTTGAATAAAACTTGTAAACAAAGAAACATTTTTTTTTCTATTCTCCCTTATTAGGAAGTCTGTCCCCTTTCCTGATGAAGCATGACATGATCTGTGAGTGTAAGGTATTACTGTGAATGACTGGTTTGTCATCTTCATTTTGTATCCCCACCTCCCCCACCCCCTTTCTGTCTCTGTGTGAAAGCATAGTGTACAAGTGTAAAACTGAGTTACTTAGTCTCTGGTTCCAGATCTACTCTGACCTCCTGAGAATACTAGTCAACCACTGTGCTCCATCAGAATAAAGGACTGCTGCAACCTTAGCACGGTCCTCCTATCCTCTGCAGGGCCCACAGTAACATGTCCCACACCAGGTAACTGGATTTGATAAATCCTGTGACACTGACAGCCTCAGGGTGGCCCAGTTCATATCTTCTAGAATTGCTGAACTGTATCAGTATTGAATAAAGGCCAGGTACATAGTCACTGCCAGGTTTATATTTGTTATACAAACATACTAGTCTGGGATTATCAGCTATCTTAGGTTTTGTGCCCCAGTCCTGACATAGTCTGTGCTTTGAAAATAAAAAAGAAAAACAGAAAATCAAGTGCCAACATCTTTATAACTGTGTGAATAATGTGAAATACTGTTACAGTAGCTGAAACATCTTAGTATAATACAACCAGGAGAAACAAATGAGGTCATAGTCTTAACTTTCAATGATAAATCAGAACTAAATCATTTGCATTGGTTGAGGATGAGTGCTAACTTGCACAACTTGCTGTTTCTCCCCCTTTCCATTCCCTGAACCTTACCCTTTAATTTATAGACTGCTTAACTGACAGCTTTGTACTTCATATCACTGACTCCAAAATATCTTTTTCTTTTACAGAGAAGTGCTCCAGCAGTAAATACATCAAACAATAATGAATCAAACTGTTTTAAAAAAACAAAATATGTCAAAACTGACAGATCACTGTCATATGGGCCATAAATAAACAGTGAAAATTGCAATGTAGTTATGCAAAACAGGAATAGTCTTTTTTGATCTGCAAGTTTAAGTAAAGTGAAACCATGGAACTAAGACATTTTCTCCTATCTCTTTATCCTCAAGGTTGCAAAATCTCAGTTGGTATGTTCACACATCTGGCCTGCAGAAGTGGCAGGAGGATACTTATCTCTCCATAAAAACATTTTTTGTTAGTTTGTTTAATTTGACAACCTGCATTGTCAACCTAAGAGTTAGTTACCATGTGATGTTTAGAGGTAGAGCTGAATCTAAATGTATACGGTCTGTCTAGGCATTATACATATCCATATATTTCATTCACATGGTACACAGATATATAGGAACATATTAGGTAAGCGACCATGGGGACTATCAAATGCCAAACCATATACACAGTTAATCAGACAAACATAGCATTTCTTGCAACCCTTTTACCTCCTAAACTGAAGCAGGGGTACATGATAACCCTAATGTGAATTTGTGTCTACCCATCTAGATATTAAGACTAGCAAAAGTAGTACTTTGTTCGACCTGTAGTGGTAACTTATTCCATAGGCTAGGAATACATTGCGTTAGGAACCTCTCTCTCCAGCGAGTCTTGTTTGTTAGTGTAGATTAAGTCCATAGTGCAGGTGTTTGTAGATCTACTGGTCTTGCAAAGAATAGAATTTCAAGTATGACTGGGTCTTTTATTGCTCGAATAGTGTGACACAGGTCACCTAGCAAAACCCTGAAGGCTACTGAGTATAAAGAGAATTGTGCTAATCTAGCAGAGTAGTTGAAGGATTTAAGAGCTTTAATTTTCTTGGTTAGAAATATTCAGAAACTTTCCATTTGAAAAACATATTTGAACTGGTATATACTAAAGGGAGGGACTGTATTCAATGATGGGTCTGATAAAGGAAGAGTACATAGGCAGGGTGACTTCTTTGGATCTTTTAGGTATTCCCTTTGAAATTAACTAGATTAGATAGAAGGATTTCCTAACTGTGGTAGAAACAAGGTGATTGAATGAGAGAGACATCCACATATGTATCTAGGTCTCTAATGACTGTATCTGTCTGAAAAGGAGTACCATTTATAGCAAACCAGATTAACTCAACCTTTATGGCAAATGCTGATATGCTGCTCTTTTTTTTAGTTTGATACCATTTTTGATACACTAGGTATGTATATATTCTAGCCCTTGCTAGAGGTTTTTTTTTATCAGTGAATGAGTGGGTAACAGTGCCCAGTTTGCAATCATCAGCAAACTTGGTCAACCAGGCATCTGCCCTATAGGCTTGGATGTTTGCAAACTAAATGCCAAACAGCAGAGGGCCCAGAACCGATCCCAGTGGCACCCCACCAGTTACAAATTTACATTCAGTGAAGGAACCAGCAACTCTCACAACTTGGTATCTGTTGTTCAGCCAATTTGCAGTCCAGCTGACAATTTAGGGGCTTACATTAAGTTTGTCTAATTTTTCAATAAATGCCAGCATGGAGGATAGTGTTAAAAGCCTTGGCCAGGTTGAAATAAGCAGTACGGATAGAATGATCACTGTCCACAGACAGATTAGGAGACAGGATCTATCCTTCACAAAACTACATTGGTTGGGATCTAGATAATTTCAGTTGCCTATGTCTGCATAAATGACATCTGCTGTTATATGTTTCATAATTTACATATAAGGCTAGTGAGAATCACTGGTCTATATTTACCTTTGTCTGTAGAGAGGCCACCCGGTTGTAGGAGAGCCACAGTGGCTGTTCTCCAGGTATCAGAAGCAAACCCTATAGATAGGCCGAGACTGAAGAGTTTAATTAGAGACTGAGATAGTACATACGTAGCACTGATGAGAATGCAGCCTGGTATGTTGTCCAGTCCTGTAGAAGTATTGTTTTTAGCCTTTGACAGGCATTCTAATACTTGTTCAAAGGTGATCACAGGGAAAACTAAATTATCAGGGATTCTGGGGGGCAACAATGTGGGTAGGAGGGGTGAAGTTAGCACTAAATCTTACTGCTAATATATTAGGTACATCCTTGGGGTCAAAATGGGTACTATTATGGATGACCTCAATGCAGTGTTAGACATTATTCCTTAATTTTCTGACACAACTCAAGAAAGATGTGTTGTTTCCTCTGGGATGTGTAGCAACCTTAAGTTACTCTCTGCTTTTCATTTTCTAACATTGTTTTTAAGTTTCTTGCTGGCATGTTTAATGCAGTCTTGAGACTGGAACATGGAGATTTCTTTATCCTTCTTTTGTTATACATTTTTTAACATACAAATTCCTTGAGAGAGCTTATTCCTGAATTACAGTTACATTTAGGGTGGGCACTAACTTTTTTATTCAACTATTCTGATACTGGTAAATGTCAGAGGTGAATGCAGCAGCCCTCTCAAATGGGTCCATTTGCAAAGGATCACTGGGAACTCTTCTGCTTCTACAAAATGAAATATGTTTAACTTGCAGAAGTCTCTATGATGGTCTCATTTGGTGGTGGTGTGGTGCCAATAGTCCTGACAGAAAAGATGACTGATTTCTAGTCAGATTTAACCAGAGATGTGGAAATGCCAAGTGGGATGCAGGTGGGAGCTAGGTCAGTAAGGACCAGGTCAGGGATAATAATGCCCCTAATGGGCAATGTTGCCATTTTCTTCAGTGCATCAGTACAAATGGCACCCAGGAAATGCTGAGCATAACTAAGTGTCCCAATCAATGTTGCAGAATGGAAGTCTCTCAGTAAAAAGGTAATTGGTTAATATTTAATGTTTCATTGGTTTTCAGGTAATGTGTGTAATCTTTGGGCAAAATTGAGGGGAATGTGCTGCTAACAATGGATTAATAGTTGGATATATTAAGGTTGGATTGAATCTCTGTGAGCTCCAACATATGGTTTTGGGTAACTTGATGGAAAGTAATGGTGGTTCTAAGAACTTGCAGATACTCCTTCATAGTTTTCCATGGGTCTGAAGGCATCATAGGTGCTAAACCCTGGTATAGAGGGTGTGCTGTCATTACACTGAAAGCATGTCTCAGTAACTATACAAATATGAATGTATTCTAGTTACAGGGGAGAATCAAGTTCTGGCATCTGGGATCAAGTTATAGTTGAAAACAGCCTTTGCACCTGACTGGCAAATAAATAATATCCAATTTAACCATCAGAAACAGTGGTAACCACATGTACCTTTATTACTCTGCAAAGTAACAAAGCTAGTTATAAACAAATTAATGCTTATTTAAATAAAACTTATTTATATACACGTGTGTGTGTGTGTGTGTGTGTGTGTGTGTGTGTGTGTGTGTTGCATTGCTTAAAAAATCTAGGACTTTAATAATGGAAAACTAATGACCTTTAAATTATCCCTTTCTTGTTTGTAAATACAGGAGAATTAGAGAAGTAAAAACATTTACACTTTATTTAGCAATCAGTGATGTGAGGAAAACATGTCAGAACCATGGTGGAGGAATTAATTGTTATGTATTCATTTATTTGTTTATGTATGTGCTTGTTTGTTCTTACTTCATTAACCTGACAACCCAGCTGTGCATTGCCCAGTTTTGGTGAGGGCCAGAAAAAAAAACTTCAGGTTGTACTAGGCGGTGAACAGTAAAAAGAAAATGTAACTGTCTGAAGCACAACATCATATTAAATGCCATATCACTATTAGATGATTTCTATACAAGGTTCAAAGGGAAAAGCAATGGATGGAAATTGTTGCTGTCAGGGGTGTTATCAGTAATTAAAGCTCATCCAGAAAAATAAAGCAATGAATGATATTGTTTCATTTGTAGATGAATCATAGCCTATTGGGCATTATAAAGGGGATGTCAGGCAAATTTTTTTTTGAGGTAGCACTGACCGCTATTTATGAAATGAAGTGTTCCTCTAAGGGGAGGAAGAAGAGAGAAAGGGAGGTCAGATGTGCTTTGGGTACAAATACAGAGAGGAAGGAAGTGATATAGTTGCTGGGAGATTGCAAGAAAGGGTTCCTTGTCTCTATATGTATTACACTAGTTTAACTTAAGTTGTTTAAATAAAAATAGGTTGTTACAAATAATTATTTATAAGACTGAGGTTCACTAGGTCCTATAATGATAACATCAGGGTAATACTTATGAAGAAAAGTCATTACTAGATAGGTAATTAGAGTTATATTGCTATATCACCAGTGGGGCCTTAATTGTTATTGTTTGCAAATTTCAGTGGCAAAATAGATGTAGAAAATGTTTTGTATCAGTAATGGCTCCTCCTTCATTAGGGGGTAGGAGTACTTTTTTAGAAAATAACATATACAGAAAGTATGATGCATGTTGGGCATTTGTGTATGGCTAATATGATGTAATGACAGGGTGACTACAAAACAATATATTTAACTGGTACATGTTAAAAGGTTATAACACATTAACATTTTATTAATTTAAGCTTAGTAACAATGACTATACAGAAAGCAAGTAACATTTTCTTTGGTGGTGATGATTTAACACTGAATGTCAAGTTCTTTGCTATCAGGGTTATAATTAAATGTCACCAAGACAGTGCAGATGCTTTTGCTTTGCAAGTGTTGCTGAAATCTGCATATAGTCCATATGCAATTTCAAATGTCTTGATTTTGTAATTTTGTTTTGGTTCCTTTTAAACTCACCATGGATAGAGCTTTCAGAAATGTAAATATATTACCTGCATCAGAAAATCAATGGGTGGGATACAGATGAGACAGCAGAAGGTGGGCAGAAGGCTGATGAATAAGGAGTGCCGATTGCTGCCGTCCTTTCATGTTAATTACTGAAAGGTAATGAGAATAGTAGCTGCGTGAAAGGGATTGGGATAAGAGCTGGCTGGACCGGAGTGGGAATTAATGTGAGGTTATTAGTAATAAGAATGACTTTTTTTAGTGTATGTGGCCTAGCAAATAAGGTAAAAAGATGATAAAATGAGATTATTGTCTATAGGTTATGCAAAAATAGGCAGAATAAGAAAATAACACAGCAAAGGAAAAGAAGACCCATCCATAAATAAACCCTTTGTTCTTTTATTCAATTGGCCTGCATGGTCCAAAGACATCTATCTGGAACGTTTCTCCCCAAGCCTCCGCTGAAACTTGGCTCCATTCCAAGTCAGACTTTCCTGGTAAATAAATATTAAATACACAAAAAAATAAATAACCATTTTAGCTAAGATGGGTCAGATTTCAGAAGGCTTGGACACAAAATAATACACTGCATTCAGCAGTTGCTTCATCATCAAATCTAAAACATAGGGTTTGTTAGTCTCCATTTAGTGTGCGCAAATGGTAAATGACAGACACCTATGCCCAATTCCAAAAGACACTTGTAGAGGGAAGGGGAGTATTGACATGGATGAAAACTAAACAAAAAACTGATTTGGGAGATACTGAAATATTAAATTGACATTAACTAAATGGGAGCAAATGAAAATAGTAGATACACAAGATGAACAGGCTCTGGATCTTGGTAAGTTCTCAGTAGGAACAAGAGGCTTGCATTGCTAGTAAAAAGAACTGACTAGTAAGGCATATAAGACAATCCAGTCAGAAAAAAACTGAAGCAAATCTGAGATAACATTTGGATGCACCCCTTAGTTTGGAAGACTGCAAGACACATCTAACCACCAAGTATTAGACCAAATCAAGGGGGTTAAGAATATTTTGCCCAGGCATGCCTTCATAAATATTTGTATATCCCAGACAGACTGAAGTACATATTTCCATAGATTGATAATATTTGTTGGAGTCGTGGGAGGATGTAGTAGGCCTGTAGACAAATATGGTCAGGGAATATGTATACTGATCTCACTATAAAAACAGATTTGCATGAGAACAATGTTTCACATAGATATAAACATGACTATGAATCTATTCCTGATGGGTCACGTTGATGTTAAAGTTTGGGCAAGTCATGAGACAGCTATCTTGGGGCTTTTAGTAATAGTGACTAAAAAAACTATAACTAACAAATGAATGGAATTCTCCCAGTAGCCCTACTGTTTCTGGATTTGCATGATCAGTAGATGGATTTGAGAAATAAGAGGAATGGTTCTATGGGGATAAATTCAGGCAAATGTACAGGAAACAAGTAGCTGTAGACTGATCTAGCCAAATTAGAAGGGACATTGGGAAATAATTGGGTCAACAAAACATGCTTAGGGTAATATACCATAATATCATTAATTATACGAGGAATAACCAAGAGACAGACAGAAACAGGATGTTCAGTTTGCATCTAGTAATGGGTACAGAAGTTACCTAACTCATATCAAGTGTTAATACAGAACGTTATTCTGCAGCAAACTATAACAACTGGGAATTATTGTTTTTAAAGTCTAAATTGTTTGAACTCATCATGAACTCTTATTACTGCCGGCTTATGTTTTATATCTTTTTTTTCTCTTTTATGATGATGTTATAATTTGAAAATGTGTTACATTAAATGAAGCTGGGAAAAATAATACAGTTATATACATGTACATTTAAATGAATTTATGCTGATCACAACTGTTGTACAAACTCAGAAAAAAATAACAGTTTAAGGAGGTGTTCTTCTTTTAGTGGTTTAATCAGAAAGTACCAACTCATGCTTAACATCACGCATGCTAACAAATGACTTCTACTGTGAGAAACCTTAAACAATCAGTTTCTCACATCACAAGTACTCGTCCGTGCAATCTTGAAAGCTGACCTTTACAGATAAAGTAACAGGGCACCTTAGAAAAAAAAGTAAACCAGGTGACAAAGCTGCCAGAAAGTCAGGTGAGGCAGTAACCTACAAGGCAATAAGCATGGCCAGTGGAAAATAGGAAGTTACTAGTCCTCAGTACAGACAGATGCTAAAGATATCCTTTGGAAAAGTGTTTGCAGTTTGGAAGACACTTTTTACAAGGATATAGACAGGACTGAGCAGGATAGCTCACATTTTACCAGCGCGCATACACAGGTACACTACTAGTGCATAGCATGTATAGTCTTGATGAAAGCAAAGAAATAGCGGATATACTAGAAACGTTATGTACTGATCATCAAGGAAATCTACAAAGTAAAAATAAGTTAAGCTCACAAGAAAAATGAAATATGTGAGAATTGTGAAGATACATCATGGAAGCCTCAGTAGAGATATAAGCAAGTATCAGATAATGTTAAAATATAATCAAAATGCAATACTGCATGGAAAAAAATACGATGCAGCAAATAATGTGAAGCATATGGGAATGTTAACTGTTTCTTTTAGAGTCACTGCACTGTAAGCAAACAGTGCTGCTTCAAACAGATCCATGACGGATCTCTTCAGTTTAACTGCATACAGTGGTAAAGCACATCGAGCAAAGAATATCAAACTGTCAAGTTAGTATTACCATATAATGCAATACTCAGAAACCTTATACGACTACTGCTACTACTACCATAAAATGTAATACTCACCCAGATCCATGATGGATCTCTTCAATTTAACTGCATACACTGGTAAAGCACATCGAACAAAGACTGTCAAACTGTCAAGTTAGTATTACCATATAATGCAATACTCAGAAACCTTATACTACTACTGCTACTACTACCATAAAATGTAATACTCACCCAGATCCATGACAGATCTCTTCAGTTTAACTGCATACAGTGGTAAAGCACATCGAGCAAAGAAAGTCAAACTGTCAAGTTAGTATTACCGTATAATGCAATACTCAGAAACCTTATACTACTACTGCTACTACTACCATAAAATGTAATACTCACCCAGATCCATGATGGATCTCTTCAATTTAACTGCATACACTGGTAAAGCACATTGAACAAAGACTGTCAAACTGTCAAGTTAGTATTACCATATAATGCAATACTCAGAAACCTTATACTACTACTGCTACTACTACCATAAAATGTAATACTCACCCAGATCCATGACAGATCTCTTCAGTTTAACTGCATACAGTGGTAAAGCACATTGAGCAAAGAATATCAAACTGTCAAGTTAGTATTACCATATAATGCAATACTCAGAAACCTTATACGACTACTGCTACTACTACCATAAAATGTAATACTCATCCAGATCCATGACAGATCTCTTCAATTTAACTGCATACACTGGTAAAGCACATCGAACAAAGACTGTCAAACTGTCAAGTTAGTATTACCATATAATGCAATACTCAGAAACCTTATACTACTACTGCTACTACTACCATAAAATGTAACACTCACCCAGATCCATGACGGATCTCTTCAGTTTAACTGCATACACTGGTAAAGCACATCGAACAAAGACTGTCAAACTGTCAAGTTAGTATTACCATATAATGCAATACTCAGAAACCTTATACTACTACTGCTACTACTACCATAAAATGTAACACTCACCATCCTTGTAATACTTGAAATCCTTACTACTACCATAAAATGTAGTACATGGAATCCGTACTAGTACCATAAAATGTAATACATGGAATACTTACTACTACCATAAAATGTAGTACATGGAATCCGTACTAGTACCATAAAATGTAATATTTGGAATCCTTACTACTACCATAAAATGTAATACATAGAATCTGTACTACTACCATCAAATGTAATACATGGAATCCATACAACTACCATAAAACGTAATATTAAGAATACTTACTACTACCATAAAATGTAGTACATGGAATCCGTACTAGTACCATCAAATATAATACATGGAATCCATACAACTACCATAAAATGTAATATTAAGAATCCTTACTACTGCCATTTAATATTTGGAATCCTTACTACTACCATAAAATGTAATACATAGAATCTGTACTACTACCATCAAATGTAATACATGGAATCCGTACTACTACCATCAAATATAATACATGAAATCCATACAACTACCATAAAATGTAATATTAAGAATCCTTACTACTGCCATAAAATGTAATACTTGGAATCCTTACTACTGCCATAAAATGTAGTACATGGAATCTGTACTAGTACCATAAAATGTAATATTTGGAATCCTTACTACTACCATAAAATGTAATACATAGAATCCGTACTACTACCGTCAAATGTAATACATGGAATCCATACAACTACCATAAAATGTAATATTAAGAATCCTTACTACTGCCATAAAATGTAATACTTGCAATCCTTACTCCTGCCATAAACTGTAGTACATGGAATCTGTACTAGTACCATAAAATGTAATATTTGGAATCCTTACTACTACCATAAAATGTAATATATAGAATCTGTACTACTACCATCAAATGTAATACATGGAATCCATACAACTACCATAAAATGTAATATTAAGAATCCTTACTACTGCCATAAAATGTAATACATGGAATACTTACTACTACCATAAAATGTAATACATGGAATACTTACTACTACCATAAAATGTAATACATGGAATACTTACTACTACCATAAAATGTAATACATGGAATACTTACTACTACCATAAAATGTAATACATGGAATCCATACAACTACCATAAAATGTAATATTAAGAATCCTTACTACTACCATAGAATGTAATACATAGAATCTGTATTACTACCATCAAATGTAATACATGGAATCCATACAACTACCATAAAATGTAATATTAAAAATCCTTACTACTGCCATAAAATGTAATACATGGAATACTTACTACTACTATAAAATGTAATACATGGCATACTTACTACTAACATAAAATGTAGTACATGGAATCAGTACTAGTACCATAAAATTTAATATTTGGAATCCTTACTACTACCATAAAATCTAATACATAGAATCCATACTACTACCATCAAATGTAATACATGGAATCCGTACTACTACCATCAAATATAATACATGGAATCCATACAACTACCATAAAATGTAATATTAAGAATCCTTACTACTGCCATAAAATGTAATACTTGGAATCCTTACTACTGCCATAAAATGTAGTACATGGAATCTGTACTAGTACCATAAAATGTAATATTTGGAATCCTTACTACTACTACCATAAAATGTAATACATAGAATCCGTACTACTACCATCAAATGTAATACATGGAATCCATACAACTACCATAAAATGTAATATTAAGAATCCTTACTACTGCCATAAAATGTAATACTTGCGATCCTTACTCCTGCCATAAAATGTAGTACATCGAATCTGTACTAGTACCATAAAATGTAATATTTGGAATCCTTACTACTACCATAAAATGTAATATATAGAATCTGTACTACTACCATCAAATGTAATACATGGAATCCATACAACTACCATAAAATGTAATATTAAGAATCCTTACTACTGCCATAAAATGTAATACATGGAATACTTACTACTACCATAAAATGTAATACATGGAATACTTACTACTACCATAAAATGTAATACATGGAATGCTTACTACTACCATAAAATGTAATACATGGAATCCATACAACTACCATAAAATGTAATATTAAGAATCCTTACTACTACCATAAAATGTAATACATAGAATCTGTATTACTACCATCAAATGTAATACATGGAATCCATACAACTACCATAAAATGTAATATTAAAAATCCTTACTACTGCCATAAAATGTAATACATGGAATACTTACTACTACTATAAAATGTAATACATGGAATACTTACTACTACCATAAAATGTAATACATGGAATCCATACAACTACCATAAAATGTAATATTAAGAATCCTTACTTCTGCCATAAAATGTAATACTTGCAATCCTTACTCCTGCCATAAAATGTAGTACATCGAATCTGTACTAGTACCATAAAATGTAATATTTGGAATCCTTACTACTACCATAAAATGTAATATATAGAATCTGTACTACTACCATCAAATGTAATACATGGAATCCATACAACTACCATAAAATGTAATATTAAGAATCCTTACTACTGCCATAAAATGTAATACATGGAATACTTGCTACTACCATAAAATGTAATACATGGAATACTTACTACTACCATAAAATGTAATATATGGAATCCGTACAACTACCATAAAATGTAATATTAAGAATCCTTACTACTGCCATAAAATGTAATACATGGAATACTTACTACTACCATAAAATGTAATACATGGAATACTTACTACTACCATAAAATGTAATACATGGAATCCATACTACTACCATAAAATGTAATACATAGAATCTGTATTACTACCATCAAATGTAATACATGGAATCCATACAACTACCATAAAATGTAATATTAAAAATCCTTACTACTGCCATAAAATGTAATACATGGAATACTTACTACTACTATAAAATGTAATACATGGAATACTTACTACTACCATAAAATGTAATACATGGAATACTTACTACTACCATAAAATGTAATACATGGAATCCATACTACTACCATAAAATGTAATACATAGAATCTGTATTACTACCATCAAATGTAATACATGGAATCCATACAACTACCATAAAATGTAATATTAAAAATCCTTACTACTGCCATAAAATGTAATACATGGAATACTTACTACTACTATAAAATGTAATACATGGAATACTTACTACTACCATAAAATGTAATACATGGAATACTTACTACTACCATAAAATGTAATACATGGAATCCATACAACTACCATAAAATGTAATATTAAGAATCCATACTACTGCCATAAAATGTAATACATGGAATACTTACTACTACCATACAATGTAATACATGGAATCCATCCTACTACCATAAAATGTAATACATGGAATACTTACTACTACCATAAAATGTAGTTCATGGAATCCGTACTAGTACCATAAAATGTAATATTTGGAATCCTTACTACTACCATAAAATGTAATACATAGAATCCGTACTACTACCGTCAAATGTAATACATGGAATCCATACAACTACCATAAAATGTAATATTAAGAATCCTTACTGCTGCCATAAAATGTAATACTTGGAATCCTTACTACTGCCATAAAATGTAGTACATGGAATCTGTACTAGTACCATAAAATGTAATATTAAGAATCCTTACTACTGCCATAAAATGTAATACATGGAATACTTACTACTACCATAAAATGTAATACATGGAATCTATACTACTACCATAAAATGTAATATTTGGAATCCTTACTACTGCCATAAAATATAATACCTGGAATCCTTACTATTACCATAACATGTAATACTCTGAATCTTTACTACTGCCATAACATGTAATACTT